>NC_072827.1:29907033-30072033 GCF_027744805.1 Dunckerocampus dactyliophorus
CGGTGCCCAGATGTTGACAACTTCCATGACAGTTCTCCCATTGAAAATGAATGTGAAATTTATATGGTGCCCCCTACTGGTGGAAAATAATTTCCTATTACTGTAACATTCTGCTTATTCTACAGGAGGACATGGCTCAGGAGGTAGAGAGCTTGTTTCCCTGCTCGGCCTGTCACGATAACACATTTTGCTGTTCAATAATTGTGCTACAAATTATCGTTGATAATGGATATTATCGACAACATTTTTTGAGGCCATTTTTTCATTGATTATCATCGTGAGAGGTGTAATTAACATTAGAACCACTAGATGGTACTCAAGTATTGTGTAATAGTGTGAGCCGCAATAGCTTGACACAGAAGTTGCAGAAATTTGTCCGTTAACTATACCCACATATCTAATGTTCATCTCATTCAGGACATGTAGGCTGCCTATTAGGCCTTTTTTTTTTTCCACCCAAGTCCACCCAAAACATTTTCATAACAGTGTTCCCTCGCTACATCGCGGCTCAACTTTCGCGCATTCGCTGTTTCGCAGATTTTTTAAGTGCAGTTTTGCGTATTGTTTTTAACAGCGTATGAACGCGCATTGTGTTCTGCATCCTTTTGGTGTATTACAGCCATCTGTCTGTGCTTTGTTGTATGTGTCTGTTATTGTATTTACTACTGCTACCAGTAGAGGGTGTTGTATACTCATGTTGAAGACGTGTGCAGCTCCACATCTTCTCAGTGTGTTTATGTGCCTGTACCAGCTTATTAGGGGACCCACAGTAAACAATAGCTGGCTAAATACAGTATTATAGAGCCACAAAATCCTTATTGGCTAAGGGAGAACCCGCCCGTTGTGTTCTTCAGCCTTAAAGCATATATGGTAAAAGGTCTTTCACTTGTATAGCGCTTTTCCAACTCCGAGGCACTCAAAGTGCGTTGACACTGCTAGCACATTTACCTACTGATGGAGCACCCGGGGGTTCAGTATCTTGCCGAAGAACACTTTGACACGATCACAGGATGATCGAACCCGCAACCTTCAGGTTGGGAGACGGCTACCACCTGAGCCATGCCGCCCCCTTTAAAGGTGTATTATTTGTTTCATAACTGTAAACAAATAAAGTTGGCGACTTATTGCGGGACCTATTGCGGGCTATTTTGGGAGCCTATCCCCCGCGATAAACGAGGGGACACTGTATTCAATACTTTCTGTGCCATTTTCCCCATTAAAAAGGACACTTTCAATGTCTCCCCTAGTGGTGGAAATTGATTTGACATTTAACATTGTGCTTATTCTGCGTGTGTAGCATGGCTAAGGTCATAGAGCGATCGTCTTCCAACCTCCAAACATACCCCTGTGGTGTTTGCACCTTCCCCCTGTGGGTGCATGGGTTCTCTCTGGGTACTCCTTCTTCCTCCCACATTCCAAAAATATGCACGGTTGGTGAATTGGAGACTGTAAATTGTCTATAGGTGTGAATGAGAGGGTGAATGGTTGTTTGTCTATCAGGTGTCCTGTGATTGGCTGGCGTGGACCTCGCCTCTCACACAAAGGCTGCCGGGATAGGCTCCAGCATAAGCACAACGCTCGTGAAGACAAGCGGCACAGAAAATGGATGGATGGGTAGTCGTCGTTGTAGTTGAGACATACAAGAAAATGAACGCAGCAGCTTTGTTCAATAAGAGTATAACATACGGTAATGGGCGGGATCGCCTGTTCTCAGCCTAATCTGTGAAATATCGTATTTTTGCAATTTAGGGAAATACAATTACAGCATTTTCAATGGATTTTTGACTCACAGAACTCTTTTCATCCTGGATGTTGCCTTTGATTTGGTGTGTGGACTACAAACTACTGCAGCGCCAACAAACAAAAAACATGAGCGGTTTCTCGAGAGTTCACACTTTGTTTTGCTTCTTGCGGTGAAAAACTTGAACTCACCTTTACCCCCCCACCCCCACCCCCTCCCCCACCCCTTGTGCCATGTGTTTGTATTTCAGAGTGATGAGTGAGGAGGGATTATCAGCTTTCATTTGCCTTGCAGTCGGCCCACACCTGAGCATACACGTGAACAAATCCCTGCAGTGTTTACCCAGCGAGGGATGGGAGAGGGACAGATGCAAGGGGGAAGAGGGGGGTGGGAGGAGGACTTGAGAGCCATGAATCTATAGGACAGGAGGAGATATTAAGTTGAAGGAGAAATAAGTGGTGCAATGCAGGAGAATGAAGAAGAGAGGCGTGTGAGGCCTCTGCAGTGGTTTGCCGAAGGAGAACATCAATCCCGATCCCACTTAGCTGCCATCCCTTGCCTTCACGTTCCAATGGGATCCCTATAATGGGAAGAACCACAAGGACGCATGCATAGCTGCTAACCGCGCGTGTGCACTGCAGCAAGCAGCCTTCTCCTCTTTCACCGCCTCTTAGTTTATACAAACACTGTAAAATTTCACTGACGCCAATAAAACAGCGATGAGACCGGAAGTTTTTCCCCCCCCGCACATGTCAAAATCATCAATAAATCATCTTGCAGTTTGCTCCGCTTTTGGTTTATATCCCCGCCATTGTTAACCTGCACACTCCTGGAACACAAACATCAAACCGGCCAACGGCACTCTCGAAACTCACCGTAACAAGACCCTGAAAGGGAGCGTCAGAACACGGAAGGAAGATAATCTAAGTGACCTTGAAGATAGCGAGGGCCGGTTTTCCACTATCTGCCCTCTGGCTTCAATGAACATCCATTGACTTTCTTCAGCATACTACAACTGTAAATGTCAATTGTGGCGCCCCCTATGGGTTGTGATGAAAACACATGCTAGCGAACATGTAGCAGTAGATAAATGTTCATTGACTCACCCATGTGACCGTAAAATATGAAAATACCCAACCTGTTCAACCCAACAGACGGCATTTTGGTTTGGAATATTTGAGTTCCGTCACATAATGTGTCATGAAAGCTCTTTGAAAGTAGACTTTGGAAATTTTTCATGACATCTAAGCTAATAAATATAGCATAATATGAAAATAACCGACCTGTTCAATCCAACAGATGGCATTTTGGTGTGGAACGTTTGAGTTACGTCACATCATATGCCATGAAAGCGCTTTAAAAATATAATGTAGAAGGTTTTTTTAATCAAATGTAAGCAGGTAAATATAGCTGAATATAAAAATAACCAACTTATTGAACCCAACAGATGGCGTTTTGGTTGGGAATATTTGAGTTACGTCACATAATATTCCATAAAAGCTCTGTAAAAGTCATTTTTAGAAGCTTTTAATGAAATCTAATACAATCAATATAATATAAATAAGTTGAATTGAATTGAACTGGTTGAGAAACCTGCTGTGAAATCAGGCATTTCAGGCTGCAACAATCAGAAAAAACAGACATCAATCCTGGAGGATGAAGTAAGTATGTCATGAAAGCTGCCCAATCAAGTCCAGCTCTTGGTCCCATGACAAAAATACCAGGGTGAATGCTAAGTGAACTGAACCAAAGTGCAAACCAAGTACCTTTTTGAAATTTATGTCCAGGCAGAGTACAGAAGCCTGAAATGTAATGGAGTTCTGGAAGTGTCAAAACATTTCCCCCCTAATAAACCATCATCAAATTACAGCCTGGATCATGGGCATCATCATCAGGTTAGCTCCCTGTGCTAGCGTGCTATGCTATAGTTGTCTGTATTGGGTATTCTCGCGGCCGTCCCTCTGGCTTGTTTGGTTTGCCTCCTATTAAGATTGTTGACAGACAGTGGATGCTCCATGCTGTGGAGATGCAGAGAGCGTGGGAGCTGATGGCCGGGATTATGACACATAGCACAGCGGAGGCCTGCTTACATTTAACCATTAAACTCAAAAGAGCCTGCAGTCTGCAAAGGAATTTTCAAAAAAGAAGACAAAAAGTCTATTCTTCCAGTGTTTAGCATTTAGCCATTTTGTGTTGCTAGGCGGAGCTAATTGATTTGACTTAATCGTGTTTGCCATTTGCCCTCTTCCTATATAAATGTATTTATCTAAATTGAATTTCTTCATTTTTTCCTGTCTACACTGTATTTTCTTTAACAGCTCACTGCAATGACCAAAGCTTTTTGATAAAACACACATATTTTGACCAAAACCTTCTAAATAACAGGCGTCCTTTACGTTCAAGCTAGCATTACTTTCCACTCTCGGCAGGATTAACGCAGCAAACCATGTAATTATTTCTTCCATTTGCCTTCTAATAGACGATCACTACATTTTCTGACGTGTTAGCGTCTCGAGCTAATCCCGTGTGATGAAAGCTCCTTTGTTGCAACAATAAAATGCTCGATTCACAATTAAGCAGCAACTTGAAAGGTACCAGTGATGGCGAAGAGGGGAAAAAAAAGTGATGATGGCCATAGAACAGGAAACGGCGGCAGGACAGTGATGCACAAGTCTACGTCGTGGCTGCTCAGTACAACAGGAGGGATACAATTAAAGCAAGCAAGATGTGTGCACAGTAGGTGGCTTGCGTTTTGTTACCTCCTCAAAAAAGTTACTGTATGTTCAAACTGACAATGTACTACCAACAATACCCATAAAACACCACTGGGTGACCATATCTGTGCAAATGTTCCTTTTTAACATTTTAAGAGTGAGTGGTTATAGTACAAAATGGTTAGCTTATTTTTACACTTGAGCCTGGAAGTTTTTTCTTAATTATTCAAGAAATAAATGAAGTTAAAACATCAAAAACACACACAAAAAAAATTGAAATCCTACAAAACTGACAACGTGCTGACTGCAATACCTATGAAACGCCACTAGGAGACAATATCGCACTGCAAATGTTAACAATAAAATGAAGTACATTTTGCAATAGTAAACTTAAGCTTTCGTTTTACTGTACAGCGGATAGCTTATTTTTATTTTATTTGTATTTATTTTTGTGATATGTAAGAATGTGAAAATATTGCATGTATTCTTGTGGCGTAAAATGATTTATGCTGATGACCCTGGAACAAATACATTTTCTATAAAAAAAAAAATAATATAATAATAAAAATGAATGCAATATTTTTATGATGTATTATTACATATAATATATCATTTTTATTATACATTTAAAAAAATAACAGTAACAGTCAGCAAGCCTCCTTGTCTCCGCTATGCATCCGCTGAAGCGAAACTTGTATTATTATAGCTAGGCAGTAAAGTCCCGACCTGGGATTAAAAAAAAAAAAATGCCCCGCCCACCGGGTCATCGCTCAGTCTAAACATGAAAGGAAAATATTATACAGTAATCTCTCATTTATCGCGGTTAATTAGCTCCAGACATGCCTGTGATAAGTGAATTTCCGTGAAGTAGGGTTCTAGTAGTAGTATTTAGTAGTAGCCATTTAGTAGTATTTAGTAGTATAGTAGTAGTATTTTCAGAGTTAGCACTTATAATAACCTGTTTACAGCCTTCTAAGTACGGTTACTAGAGCCCACTAGACATGAAATAACACCCGATAGTCACTTTTACACTCGTATTACCCGATATAGTAGATATAATAAAAGAAAATGATACAGAAATAAGACTAGTGCTGATGTGTGTTGCTTTAAATGTGTTCTGGGGAGCTAAGTGGGGGGTGGACAGGAAGTGATGTTAGGCGTTCAGAGTTGAGTTTTAGCTCAGTTTGGGTTACGGTCGCAACAGTAGCCCGTGTTAGGGATTATTGTTCCTGTTGTCCCGGCGATCAATTCTGGTGCTTGTGTGTTTCACAACATTACTGACACCTGGTGACCAGAGTAGAATACTACACATCGTCACGTCTTTGAATGTGTCTTCAGAATGCCTTATATTTGTATTTTAGTTCACTTAGCCATTTTTATGCTTGAAAATGCTTAATTCAGGCAAAAAAATCCGTCGAATGTGTTTAAATATGCATTCCGTGTGTTTTGACCAATAACAGATCGTATGCAACCACGAACAGCATGATTTATTAATTAACAATTAACATACTTTTGAAAAACCGTGATTTAGAGACGGTGCGAAATTCTAAGTGGTAAATGATTACTGTAATGAAATAATGAAAAATAGAATGTTGATAATAATAATTTGTAAAATTATTTACAAAAAATAAATAAATACAAAACAAAACATATTTAAAGTGACCCCACAGCTTCACTACTAACTACTTACCACCGACCTGCTACCTGGGAAACACCACGAGGTGAACTCTTCAAACTAGATGTCACACATATTTACAGCATAATTCAATATAAACAAATGAATTCAACATGAAATAATACAATAAGAAAAAGTCATTGTTAAAATGACACAAAAAATAAAACTGAAACATAAAAAAATACCAAAAAAGGAATGACAACAGGAATGTGAAATGTGCTAAATGTACTGCTGTCAAGGCCCAGCAGGTCTGAGACCACATCTCAGAAAGCTGATGCCATCTTCCCGTCTTTGCCAAAACATGTGCAGATTTCCTTCTCCTAACTAGATTATCAGTAATCAGTGGTGATTATGGGCTGGAGATGCCAGGGCCAAGGGGATGTTTGTGTGTGGCAGACGGCAGCCACACTGCTGCGGCCACGCAGAGACACAAATAGAACAAAAACAACCACATTTGCAAATGAGAAATAAAGCAACGCAGACGTGAGCACGTACTGTACCCTGCAAAGTCCATCTTGCTTTAAATGGTGGGGCGGGCCCTCCTGGGGGGGTTGGGGGTGGGGACGTGAGAGGCAGGGAGTACTTTGCATGTTCCTGCAGACCTGCCAACGTGTACAAATTTATCGTGCATGCAATTCAACATGCAGTTTGACTCTTGAATACGCTCGTGTGCTTCCCAGCTCTCCATTTTGTTGCATTTTCCTGGCTTCAGTCTGTGCAGTGCAGGTGAATAAATAGATGTTATCAGTTACTCAATAGTACAGTGTTCCCTCGTTTATCGCAGGGGTTAGGTTCCCAAAATAGCCTGCAATAGGTGAAATCCGCAAAGTAACCAACTATATTTCTTTACAATTATTATATATGTCTCAAGGCTCTGAAAGCCGTTACCATACACTTGATACACTAGACGGGCATCAACACTTTCTCACATTTCTCTCTTGTGTAAACACTCTCAAAGTTCAAATTTAGTTTGAATGGTAATGATCAACCTACCAGGTTGGACACAAAAAATGATGAAGTGACTCACGCGTATTTCACAACAACGACCGTGCCTCTTTGTCCTGGCGGCGTTCGCTGTGGCGGTTTTGTATCCTGTGAAAACATATTGCTCCTGTCGTCGTATTTTCCTCACACGGTTAGCTTCTTCCGCTGCTTCTATTGTTTACAGTACTGGCGGTTAGCAAGCAGCTCACACGGTTAGCTAGCTTGGTAGCCATGACCACAACAGGAGACGGCACGAAGGAGATTGATTGGCAATGGTCTACAGCCAATCAGGACGGGGCAGACAGAAGAGAGAGAACAGAGAGAGCACAGAAGTACAACACTCAACTTCCCACAATGCAGTTCTTCTGTAAAAGCCTGTATAAGCGTTCATACACTGTAAAAAAAAAAAAAGAAAAAAGCATGAAAATTGCAGCAAAAAAACAGTGAGTCAGCGAAAGGTGAACAGCGATGGAGCGAGAGAACACTGTATTTCTAATCAGGAGGGAGTGAAAACATTTCTGTCCCCTAGGGGGGGCATGACAGAAAATAATTGAGAACCACTGCTTTAAAGGAGGGCCGCACGGTGGCCGAGTGGTTAGCATGTTGGCCACATGCTATCGGGAAGATAGACCAGGGTTCCAATCTCCGTTGGGCATCTCTGTGTGGACTTTGTGCGTCCTCCCGAAACGTGCATGCTAATTGGCACCTCTAAATTGTCCATAGGTATGAATGAGTGTGAATGGTGCCCTACGATTGGCTGGCGACCAGTCCAGGGTGTACAGCTGGGATAGGCTCCACCCTAAAGAGGATAATGGATGGATGCTTTAAAGGAATGCAATGGCTGCTATGGCACTAATCAGAATGAAGGCCAAGACAAAGGAAAGTTAACATTTTGTGCTATTTTATCTTTTTACACGTCAACATGTGCCTTCAGGAACCCTCCCTAAGGCCTCTTGACAGACAACAGGACGATCAAAATGAAAACAAGCGACTGCTGGCATATAAATACACAAGCACACGTTATCACTGGGGGTTATTTTCCAATGCCCTGGAGGATCCCTTCATGCCACGCAGAGACAATTAGTATTCCTGAGTCATCAGCGGGCTGCAAGCAGGAGTGAAAGCTGCTAAAAATAACAACAACAACAACAAGCTGATGTGAGAGTGAAAGCTGCGGCACTGCTTGCTGCTAACACAAACGCTGTGGAAGCCTCTGAATATGAGATCCTTAAGAACTGCAAAGTGGCCTCAAACTTGTATGTTTAGAAAGAGGAACAAATGTTGCAACGGAGGCACATTTTTGTAATGTAATGTAAGGTTAAGATGCAACATAGCATTGCACAAATGATTAGCAGCAGCGTTATGACTAGAACGATGTACAAAAAGCATCTACTCCTGAACCACTGCACACAAAAGGGTGAAACTCTACCAAGACATGCGCCCCTACTGTGTTGCCTGTGCTATTATTTGATCTTTTATTTTTTATTTATCTTTACTTGAAATTTCTCACACAGCTCAATGCCATTTATGCAAAACACCCGCTGTAACGTTAGTGTGTTTCGCCGAATCGCCACAACATTTTGAACACACCATTAGGGGACTGACAAGCACGTGTGTAAATATTTGACCCAGATTGTTTGAAAAAACATGGCTGCCATCAAGCAGACGCACAGGCAGGACTTGGCAACACACTGTCCATAAGTCATTGACCGTTTGTCTGATTATTAAAAAAAGAGGATGTCTGCATTACATGAATGCCGACATGTCTTCCACGGCCATCTCTTCATTTTGGGATGGTATTTAGCATTCTGCACTGGTCGCTCGGTGTCAGTCAGGTCAGTAATGTTACTGTAGTGTTTGGTGAGACCAACACTTACCTTTGATCGCTGGAACAACAGGCTTTTATTGCAGGTTTGAATTATCCCACACCAGGCACAATAATCCCTAACACGGACTACCCCACACCAAGGTGAGACTCAACTCTGAACCCTCAATGTCACTTCCTGTCCAAACCCTTCTCACTGGCAATATTACCAGAACTCATTTATAGCAACACAAGTGAGCAGTCTTATTTATGTCTTAAATGGATTATTTTCTGTTATTATGTCTTCTATATCGGGTAATACAAAAGTAAAGGTGACTATAAGGGTGTTATTTCATGTCCAGAGGGCTCTAATATTGTTAAAAACTGTATTCAGAAGGTTGTAAACAGGTTTTCTATGCTCTAACTACAAAAATGTCCCATTTATAAATAAGGACTCCTACTTCACGGAAATTCACTTATCACGGTCGAGTCTGGAACCAATTAACCGCCATAAAGGATGGATTTTTGCATTGCTATTTCTATTATTTCATATGGGGACAAGTGTAGAGGATCCACTCTGTTGTTTTTCATGATAGATTCAAGAGTGCACTTTGTCTTTCTTTCCTTATCCACGTCCAGCATACACACCAGCCATTCAGTCTTTCATTCTCTATGCCGCTTAATCCCCGTTAGGGTCGCGGGGGTATGCTGGGCGGAGCCTATCCCAGCTGATTTTTGTGGTACATAAATCTTACAGGTCACTCTATTAGGTACAGAATGAGTATTTTAGCTGTATATTACAGGGGCACAATACAAAAAACATCTTTGAACGCAATCTTGTACACTGATGATCATTATTCATAAGGTTCAATAGCAGCATTTTTAAGAAGCGCATGCTAAGTGGACAACTTTCTTACAGTGTCAGTCAAAACTGCAAAGGCAGAATAATTCATTACAAAAGTCATTCGATTGGGAAAGACTACGGAATGAAGTGGCCGTGTTTGTGTCCAGTACCTACACCAGGGTAAAAAGAGTCCTCTGTCCGTGTGTAGTAATAGTACCTGTTCATCCCGACACACACTCCATGACTCATTATCAGCGAGACAGCAGTAGCTTTCCCGTCCTCACTCTCTCACCTCCACATTAACATCTCTGCCTCTAATAGCGTTCACGTCATTAAAACCTACAGGCAGGAAGTCGGTAATCACCTGAAATCGTCTACTGTATGCACACTCACATGTTCTACGAGGGAAAATAACAGGGCAAAATGTCCACACAATAAAGTTGTCGTGCCGCACAGTGGGCCGAGTCCTTATTTTATCACGCCTCAGGAGGGCGACTCAATCCAAATATCGATATTATTAATACCAGGGTAGTATAAGTATCGGATTGATACTCGCTTGATGAGATGGATATTTTCTATGTTTTTGTTGTGCTATTCAAATATATTGTGCTGTTTGTATTTATATACTGTACTGTTAGATTTAGGGAATGGGTTACTGGACACAGGACCCCTTTGAGGGCAAAAAACCAAAAATATTTGAATGAGAGCAAATAGCAGTTTTTGCTTTAGCACTTATTTTGCACAATTGATTTTTTTTTTCTAACAATTGTATGTAATAAAAGGGAATACAGTAATCCCTCCTTTATCACGGTTAATTGGTTCCAGACCATCCCATCCAGCCATCCATTTTCTCTACCACTTGTTTTAACAAGGGTCACGGGTATGCTGGAGCTTATCCCAGCTGTCTTTTCGGGCAAGACACGGGGTACACCCTGGACTGGTCGCCAGCCAATCACAGGGAAACAACCATTCACACCTATGGACATTTTTTTAGGGTCTCCAATTAACCTAGCATGCATATTTTTGGAGTACCTGCAGAGAAGGAGAGTGGAGAGTCAAGCCTTCGGTACATTCTATTATCATGGGACACATGAATTCACTACTGAGCAAGATCGACGAGCTGGCAAGAACGTCAAGACCTTCAGGAAGTGCAGCTTATTTGTCCTTCACTGAATGGCTAACGGCTAGCGTCCGAGATGCTAACTTGGAGCTAGCTGACTTCAGGGCAGTCAGAGCGGACGGAGACACAAGAGCCTGTGGAAAGCGCAAAGGAGATGGGCCTGCACTGTATGTGAACCACCTGTGGTGTCATCCTGGCCATGTCTATACATCTAAACAGCATTTTTTTGAAATCGTTTTTCATTATCGGGAAAAAAACGATTAATGCCAATATTGGGGGCCGATATTATCGGACAGCCCTACTTATTAATATGTTTTTTTAAACATTATTAGAGCCCCCTAGACATGGAATAACACCTCTATATTTACCTTTACACTCCTATAACCCCAAAATAGAAAATAATACATAAATAAGACTTGTGCTCGCGTGTGTTGCTGTAAATGTGTTCCAGTGCGAGGGGAGCTGAGTGGGGGGCAGACAGAAAGCGACGCCAGTGGTTCAGAGTTGAGTTTTAGCTTGCGTGGGTTACGGCCGCAACAGTAGCTCGTGTTAGGGCTTATTGTGCCAAACCTGCAATAAAAGCCTGTTGTACCGGCGATCAAGTCTGGTGCTTGTGTGTCTCACCAAATAATATAGTAACATTACTGACACCTAGTGTCCAGTGTAAATACTACTTATTATCACGACAGTTTTGAATGCGTCTTCTGGACGCATTTTGTTTGTATTTTAGTTCATGTAGCCATTTTTATGCTTAAAAATGCTTAATTTAGGCAGAAAAAACATAAATATGCAATTCTTTTTGCTAATGATAGGCTGTATTCAATGATGAAACAGCATGATTTACTAATTAAAATGAATGAATATATATATATATATATATATATATATATATATATATATATATATATATATATATATATATATATAATATAAGCGTGAAGTGTTGAGGGATTACTGTGCAGGAATAACTTGACTACATTGTTGATATTGTTTCATTGTCATATATTGCTGTACTAAATATTGTTAAATGTTCAGAAATAAGTGCGTGGAGACATTTTTTTTTCTGTTTGCCTCAAATCTTTGTCATGTGTTTTATTCTGAATAAAATCATCATCAACAAATTAAAGGCAAAAATCACAAAATCATTCAATAATCTTGAAAAATGTCCAAGTAAAAAGTACCAGTATCGGTATCTGTATTGATATCAGCCATACACACCCTGGACTCGCCCTGGACAAACGTGTGTGCAAATCCAGCTTTAAAGGACGCCCTATATGCACATTTTATTTCATTTCAAGCTTTGTCACCCACCAAAGTAGGACGACAATCACAACGGGTGTGATGTGTTTTAGGTAATATGAAGGAGCGGAACAATGCAGGTCTGACTGAGAGAGTGACAGTGCTTTGCAATGAGGCCAACAGAACAATGCAGCAGTCTAAAATAGGCAACAATAGGCAACAATCAATCCAAAATGTGGGCAGACTAAAAGTAAAATAAAAGCAGGACAAGTTAGTCATTTTGCTGCATGCATGTAAGTGACTTGTTGATCCGTTTTCGCACTTAAGACTCCATTATCACCACTACGCTGGCTGCAGATAGAAGGTTTTCTACTATTTCAAAGTACCACAATATCTGACATGGTCTAATGCGGCCTTCCGGAAGGGAAGAAGGACATATTGCTCTCTGAGCTTATGAGGTCAAACCACACAGTCTTCCAGTGAAACGTAAACAAAAAGCAAGTCATTCAGTGACATCATAGCTACAGCTTATTTAAAAACAAAAATACTGGATTGACCAGACTATAAACCGACCCTTAATATAAGAAGGCAATAAGGCTGCATCTCTCCAGGTCATTGGTATGTGTGAGTGACAAGAAGAAAAGCTCTGACTTGCTTCAGGATGAGTGATTTTGTGCCACTTGTTGGTTTGCGTGTACAAATCTCTAGAGCCCAAATATAACGTATAAGAAATGTCTTTTAGAGACTTCTGGCTAAGTAAAAAATAACGTGTTATATTCTAGCCAATACCAGATTTGGCCGCCGGAGACCAGGTGTCCAGGCGCCCGCCCCCGAACTCCACCCAAATCACATTGCACTGGACCCTTATGCTTGCCCATGCAGGTGGTGGGTCTACGAAGGGGAGATCCCGTGTGGCCTCTTTTGGTTGGGCCCGGCCGGGCCCCACAGGTGAAGGCCCAACCACCAGGCGCTTGCCTGCGAGCCCCTCTCTGGTTCTAGGGTGAGGCACCGGTGTCCCACGTCCTGGCGACGTGCGGTGCCTCCTGTTGTTTTTTTTCATAAGGTCTTCTGCCAGTTGAGGTGGCTCGGGCGCCTCCTGGACGCCTCCCTGGTGAGGTGTTCCGGGCATGCCTAGCTGGCAGAAGGCTGACCTAGGACACGCTGGAGAGGTTACGTCTCACAGCTGGCCTTGGGGTCCTCCCGGTGGAACTGAAAGCGGTGGCCGGAGACCAGGAAGTCTGTACTTCCCTACTGAGACTGCTTCCCCCGCGACCCGGACCCAGATAAGCCGAAGAAAATGGTATGGATTGGAATTCCAGTCGGTAAGGTACTAATGTCCAAACCTGTTCTGTCTTGTCCTGTCCAAACCACCTGTCTCAAAATACAGTGGATCCTTGGTTAGCGTACACCCCGGTTAGCATGTTTTTCCATTAACATCAAAAATGTTCTGCAACATTTTACTTCTGTTTGCGTTCATTTTCCGCTTAGTGTACCATACAGTGTGCGTCCTGTTGTGTTATTAATACACTGCCTGAGTCCAACTTTTATCACAAAGCATACTTGTTAGCAGCCTATAAGCTTGCTAAGAGAAAGAAACGGGAACTGGAAGTCAGCTCCATCGCTCTTCTCTGATGTCATCAGCAGTTGACTCTCAAAAATGTTCATACAAAACACGCTTTTATCGTTTTACAAGCATACAATTCTAAATGCATATAAATGAGCAGATCACCACTATAAACGTTCGTGTTTTTCTACGAGTTATACCTTGAATTGTGTAGTGTTTCTCACCTTCTATATCAAAGTGTTGGCATTTTCTTTGGGTCCATTTTGGCTTAACCAAAAGAAAAACAGAGACTTGAGGTGAGGAACACTGTTGAATTCAAGAAATAATTCATGGAAAAACACAAAGGTGGTGTCCTTGTGGATCTCGCTGCCACATTGTGTCTTTGACAACAATTACGTCATCAATGAAGGTAAAAGTAACCTTAAATGTTCATTTATCGCTTTCAATCCTCATTTATATGTATTTATATCCATTTTGAATTGCTCTCTGCATGTAAAACTACAGTTAGTCAATAAATACGTATATTGTATTTACATTTTTGGCTTACTGGAACAAACTAATTGGATTTA
Source organism: Dunckerocampus dactyliophorus (assembly GCF_027744805.1). Lineage (NCBI taxonomy): Eukaryota > Metazoa > Chordata > Actinopteri > Syngnathiformes > Syngnathidae > Dunckerocampus > Dunckerocampus dactyliophorus. Next base: position 29,921,288 of record NC_072827.1, read on the forward strand.
CATTATTTCTTAATGGAAAAATGTATTTGGTTAGAGTACATTCTGGTTAGAGTCGGACCTTCTGGAATGGATTAATGACTCTAACCATGGTTCCACTGTGTGTCAATGTTCAGGTGAATACAGCGCAATACTTTTTGGTTACTGTTAATGTAATGCTACAAGTACACAACCAGTTCTGCATGGACAATCGTGAGTAAATATGATGTTATACTGTAGTGTACAGTATCCATTTCGGCAACCATTTTATTATATCTCCTCAAGGGACAGCGCTATTAAAATGAAAGCTGGATATATCAGTGTGCAGCTTGGGTAGCAGTATAGACTGACTATGCACTGAAAATACTGTAAGTCATCCACAGCCATTATTGTCTGAATAAGAAGTGCTTGTCATCTTGGGAGGCGTGTTTGGGCACGTGACCACGTTGGAAAACGGCCAGACGGCACAGTTTCTGCTTTGCAATGTCACAGTACATGTTGGAATTCATGTGTCCCTCATTGAACCGGTAGCACTCATGCAGCCCCACCATGCTTGACTGAAGACAAGACGCAATTGCCTTCTGTTCATTTGTGTTGCCAGCTATTTAGACAATGGTGGAAGCGGTGCTCCTGTGGAATAGACGATCTATGATGTGACAGAAACATGCCTGAGTGCAAAAGTCGCTACCTGTGCAGCTTAGTTGTACAGTATCGTAATGTGTCAGCGTTACATAAAGAGCTAAACACATTCGTTTTGTGACTTAAAACAATGAATTCGTTTGGGCTCATTTGACAGGATCCTCCTAATGTTCAGTTATTGTCAATGTAATCCTATTTTCTTGAAGAGAACGGCTGCAAATCGGACGCAGACAAGCGCACGACAGCCGTGGTGGCAAAGAAAAAAGGGCATTTTTGTATTTTTATTCTGTTTAATTTATAAATGAGTTACTTTGCATGACTATGTTAGGAATAGCAATAAACGTACAATCCTACACATAGAGTAATCAAAAATAATAACAGTGATGGTAGAAAATAGTCTGTTATGATAATACTGTGCTCAGCTTACATTGTACTCGTATCATGCCTCTTGTTTTGATTACTCCCCACTTAATTGATCAACTCTTTTGTTTTCTAGTGCATCTCTCCTGACTTTAAAGCTGCAGGGTAAGAAAAAACCCATTCACCTTTCTGCATGTCGGCCGGAAAATATTCTGGAGGAGCGCATATTCATTGTGCGGCGAAGGCCATCGGAAATGGGCCTGTACAGTAAGTGATGACTGTGCCGACCACAATGACATCCGGGAGCCTAAAGCAACGGCGCACTCGCTCAGAACATAGCACGCTCTCTAATTAACTAATCAAATATTAACCACCTCTTCATTCTCCTTCTTTTCTGTCTGCACTTTTCCTCTCTTATTACCCATCCATTTTTCACCGATGCACCACAGTGAGAGCACCCTCCTCCATCAAGGAGCTAAAAAGTCTTTGTGTCCATTTTGCAGTGGATTGTTTTGCCTTCAAAACCCTAAAAAGCATCACAATGGAGAGCCGTGCGCCCTCACATTAACAATGGGGTCCGTGTGCCGCTGTGATATTGGCAGCTGGGGCTCGGTGCCAATCAATAAAGCTCTGGAACAGGCCAGAGGGCCAGGACCCCATGCAGTTCTCCCAGGTTCCCGATCTATATTGGGGAGGGTCTCCAAACCACCTGAGCCAGCAGGGGGGCTCACAGCGAGGGTTGTGATGCCTACTGCTGCCATGTCGCTGTGCATGGAAAGCATTTTAAAAACACAAAAGAAGAGCACATTTCACATAGAGTACTGTAGGCTTGCACACTCTTACATGTGCTCAGTTTGCAGGGTGTATGCCTAGCCTAATGAAGCAATAGTCATCAAAGAAGATGGTGCCAACGCACACTGGAAAATGCGCAACAATTTGTTGTAATATGAAGAGAATACCCTCACAAGTAGTCATCTCATTCTGCACAATCGCCAAATTGATTTATTTTTTGTGGCAGTTAAGTTTTCCTTGAATAAATTGCATTAGATCCATCCATCTTCTATGCCGCTTATCCTCACTAGTAGTATGCTGGAGCCTATCCCAGCTGACTGACACCCTGGACCGGTCAAAATGCTGGCATCAACACCTCACATTTTGTATTTCAGAATGCATTTCTTTCTAGCGTTCTCACATTATTCACTGAAAACCTGAATGAAAAGCATGCTTGCAGGCTCCTCACGTGGTCGTGGGGGGCTACCTGGGAGGAGCTATATTTTGTTTTGTTTGTTTTTCATATTACAAAAAAAATATCTATTTTTTCCTCAACTCTACGCTACTAAAACTACATAATTTTTCCTCATAATATTACGAGTTTATTGTCGTTTATTCTTGTACAATTATTTTTTTCTCATTAGAATAAGGGTTTTTTTTCGCTTTATTTTTCTTTAATATTTCTCTTGAACTTTGGACTTTTTTATCATTTCAGCTGCTGTTTTATTTTCCCATTATACGGTATATTTAACTATTTCAACGTTTTCCTGTTATTTTGTCTCATAATTATTACTTTATTCATTTCATTTTCTATGCCGCTTAATCCTCACTAGGGTCACGGGGGTATGCTAGGGTCTATCCCAGCTGACTTTGGGCGAGAGGCGGGGCACACCCTGGACTGGTCGCCAGCCAATCACAGGGCACGTATAGACAAGCATTCACACTCACATTCATACCTATGGACAATTTAGAGTCGCCAGTTAAGCTAACATGCATGTTTTTGGAATGTGGGACGAAACCCACGCACGCACGGGGAGAACATGCAAACTCCACCCCGATGCTCAACGGAGATTCGAACGCAAATCAGACGTGACTGTGTCGCCAACATACTAACCGCTTGGTCGCCGTGCCGCGCCGTACAATTATGACTTTATTACCATAATATTTTGACTTTATTCTCGTAACATTAAAACTTTTTCCTCAACCTAATTTTCCAAAAATGACAACTTCATTTTTTGTTTTGTTTGCTTTTCATAATATTCCAACTTTTTTTTTAAATGACATCTTTTTTCTTATTTATTTCAACTTTATGCTTCTAAAATGACTGAATTTTTCCTCATAATATTATGACGTGATTCTCATAAAAATGCAACCTTTTCTTGTTCGATTTTTTTATGTTTTATTTCAGTTTTCTTGTTAAATTATATTTTTAGAATGAGCTGCGGGTCACAAATAGGCCCTGGGCTGCACTTTGGACACCCCTGTTGTAAAGGATGATTTTCTATGACTATTTGCTTGGAAAAAAGAACAAATCGGACGTCCGCCTTGAATGTTCCACTGTACCGTCTTCAACTAAAGACCATCCTGATCACCTGGAAGCTCTGTGTATGTACCGCATGTCCTACATTGGGGATGTAATTAGATATTCTATGGCATGTTGAAGCAATTTAGCCAATTATGTCTACATTACTCAATAATCAGTGACAAGGTAGTCCATTATCATGGTTTCTGCTCACTGCGCTGTGGAGCAAAAAGGATTATGCTTACCCCGCTGAGATGTTAGATTTCCTTTTAGGATCGTGTCCAGGTTTCAAATTCACAACACTGCATTTGCATGAATTGTAGTGAGACCAGCAATGAATATTCCACCTCGCCCATGGAGGACTTCTGCTTCATTCTCTGTAGGAACAGGGAGGAGGTGGGCACCTGGAAGGGACAACATCTACCTTTCATCAGCGAGAGGTTGAGAGGCCATACTGACAGAGAACAAAACCTTTGCAGGTGCACAAGTGACGCACAAGCGCTCCTAGCTATTCAAAAAAAGACCAATCAGACAGGAAAGGGGCAGAGGGGGACTGTACACTCGCCTCAGGTGTGATCAGCCACCACAGCTGCACTGCATCTTTCCAAACCTTGCAAACACTATTGCTTTATATTGCATACTGACTGCTACACATGAACTCTACAGTCAAGCTTAATTTGCTGTGTGTAGTTGTAAAGTAGTACACACTGTAAACTGTACAAGTAGTTGTCGATTTTTGACCACCTGCTGTCACAAATTGGAGCCAAGCGACTTACATGTGATAGTACATTTATACATGTGAAAAAATGAGGACAACGCATGACAAAAACGTGACATTTGAGCAAGACTGAAAAACATGACCGCCATCAGTATCTGTACGGTATGACATGTATGCTATCATGTTTTCCAAAGCACATTGAACACAACCCATAAGGCGCGCCACTTTGGTCCATAGTTTGCCCAGATGTTTCCACCTGACTATATAACTGGGGTTCTTGTCCTTTAAAGCCATCAAAAGTTTTCCCTTCCTACAAAAACCCAATTACTGTTGTCTTGATATCGAGTATCAGCATCGAACAAAATCCCTCACATTTCAGCATTGTTATAGTATACAGTATCTCCTTTGGGGACTACTATAAAAAGTACATTTTCATATACTTTAAGAGTACAGTCGTCCCTCGCCATATCTCGGTTTGAATATCGCTCCCTCGCAGTATTGGTGTTTTGTTTCCAAAAATAATTAATTAATAAATGATCGTTGTTTTGACTATGCCCTATTATTAGTCCAAAAATATTGAAAGACAAGTTATATGTAGTATTCTGCTCACTAGGCATCAGCAATGTTAGACATGATAGTAGTAGTAGTAGTACTTTATTAATCCCACAGCAGGGAAATTCACCTGTTACAGCAGCAAGCAAGATGATGTTAGATTACATTACCTTTCACACTGCATGGAGACTGGCTAACGAGCCAGCAGAGCACAGCCGACATGCCATGGCTGACACGGACATGCCATGGCTGACACGGACATGCCATGGCCTTGCTATGCTAGCGGCAGTCGTCCTGTAGCCTGCGTAATGTGATGGAAATAAAGAATCAAAGGAGTGTAAAAGTGACTACGGGTCTTATTTCAAATCTACTCTAATGATGTTAAAACCCGTATTAACCCGTATTTAAACCTGTTAAGTCATAAACAGGTTTTCTATGCTCTAACGATGAAAATATTCAGTTTATTATTATTGACTACTACTTTGTGGAAATTCATCTAATGCAATCGGGTCTGGAACCAACTAACCGCATAAACGAGGGTTGACTGTAGTCAGTGCGCAGCAGAGCACAGATTTAATGTCCACTGAAAATGACTCAACGCACAGACTTCACTTCTAAATAAGAGAGTAGCAAGGTAATGTCATGTAATGTAATGTCTGGTAGTGTCATGGTTTGCAGCTCCTGGCACTGGGCGAGCTGCGGTTCATTGCTGGGAAACATGAATTCCAACATGTACTGTGAGAGTGAGAAGCAGAGGACGTTCCATTCCCCTGGGAAACTGGGTCGTTTTGACCCTCAAGATGATATACAGTAGTGTAACAAAAATGGTTGCTGAAGTATACTGTAGTATACTGTAGTAAAAACTGTTATTTTGTTTGTGTTTCACAAAAATGCCCTTTCAAACAGACCTGCAAAACAACTCAAAATACCGTAACATCCAAGCCGGCCCACTTGTTGCAACTCTTTAAGGAAATAGTATGCACATGTGCACCTACTGCGCTTCTACCAGGGACGTATTGTATCCAAACGTCTCAGATATGTAAGTGATAGGAATCTGCTGGATGCATTCTTTTCTCTGCTGGCTCTCAACGAAGGCAGTCACATCTTTTCCTTCTCTTCCCTGCTTTGCTTCTGGGCCTCGTTTTAGTCCTGTCTCGTACTTTTAAGAGCCTCTCGCTGCACTGCTCTCCAAATCTAAACCATGGAATTGATCAACTGGTCTCGCCACGCGATTGACAACCCTGTCTGCTCTGACGGAACGGTCACCACCGGGTACGTGATGGACAGTTGGGGGAAGTGGAAGGTCACGTGCCTGGCGATTCTCCTTTTTGTGGAGGACATCAAAGACATCTACCTCTTCGGAACCATGACAACAGGTCTGGTGCTGTTTGGGTTATGCACTGCCCCGGTGTATCGCCAAATTCGTAAGACGGGAGCAGCGGTTCAACGCACCCCAACAGCTGCCCGTCATGATTGATGCGGCGGGTCAAGCCGTTAGCACCTCGGACTGTGACTGTGAATCACAACAAGGAAAACATCTTGGAGAAGCTTTCGTCTTTGCAAAGGCGGATGGATCGTTTGAGAGACCAGGGTGGACAAATAGAGTAGCCGCGTCTATTGGAATGCGGCTACTCTCACTAACCCAAACAATCCACTTAATCTGCATTTCGGACTCCCCCCATCCAAGGTCGCGGCTCGACAACCATTTCCCCCAAGAGATTGCTGCAGCAGGACGCTCTGACCCCTCCTACTATTCTTCACCAACACCTGTTGTTTGTTGTCTCTGTCACGGGCTCGTTCACGGACGTCTCCATGGCAACTGCTGTGTTATCGTGAGATTGGGTGCCTGTCGGGGGAACTTCTTCAGGCCTACACACTCGTGCATCCAAGGACACTCACATGCGCACTGGCACACACATCCCTTCCCTCATCCAACGCCTTCGCCGCTATATCCACCCGGTGCTGGCGAGACGGGGACCCCTGTCCTGTCTTGTGTTCATGTTGTAAAAGTGATCTTATTTGTGCCTACAGTATATATGTACAGTATATCCCACACTGTACTCCCCATAGGAGCTTGGTTTGGAATTATCTTTTTTTCCCTCCCCTCTCCTGCTGTTGTTCCCTTTCCTCTCCCTCCTCCATTGCCCAATCATCCTGTCCGGTCTACCCCTCCCGTCTTATTATATTCCATTTTATATGCAGTATGTATGGACGGATGATGACTGCACAATTGGCAAGTAAAGGCTGATTCTGATTCTGATTAAATATAACAATCACCAAACTCATCATTGGGGCTGTGGCGCTTGGGTCGCAAAGTATGCCTCACCGCATGTCAATATTGTGTTTTCAGAATAAACGTATACACTGTGAGACTTCTCAAATGTTTGTGTTTTCAGGCTCCAGTTTAAAATAGTGTTGCCAAGTCATGCAGTTTATGGGGTCATAAATCCTCCATAAAGTCCTCATTGTGAGTTTGGCACAGTGAACTCTCCAGAGACGGGAGCCTGCATAAGAAATGAAATTGAGGCAGGCGAGGGTCCCCCACTTTGCAAATACGGATGAAAGTCTTGTTTACCCTGATGATGTACGCTCCGCCTCATAATCCTCATGCAAAAATCAACAGGGTCTGCGAGAGATAAGAAGTTTGTGTACTGAGATATAGCAACGAGCCGTTAGGCACACAAGCAGGTCACAGTACATGATTGCTTTTTCATTATGACCTTGTAAGGTATGCAAATAGCATATTAAACCAAATACAGGACAACTCTAAATAGAACATCTCTCTCTCATTTCGTCACTTGTGTGTCTGTGAGTGACAGGAAGAAAAGCCCGTTTGGTGCCGCCTCTTGCATCTATATACAGTAGAGCCTTTTCACCTTTTTCACACTTTTTCTTTGTCAGGTTGCACTTCATCATCCCATGAGAGTTTAGCAAATCCCAAGAGATGTTAGCTTAATGAGCAACTAGTCAGTCTTTTTTTTATTTGGGGTCTTACTTCATTTCCGAACCATAGAGCGCACCGGTATATTAGCCGCACCCACTAAATTTAAAGCGAAATAAAGATTTGTACATACATATAGAGGCCTCACCTGTGTATAAGCTGCAGGTGTCCATGTTGCAACATGGGATGTTTAGTACACAGAAAGATGTTACACAGAAAGAGTTTTTAAAACTTTCGATTAAATAAACAGAACAGTGCGTGTAATCCTCCTCCGCCTCCCGGGAACTAAAACCACTAAAGTCGTCTTCTTCGGCATCACAATTGAACAGCCTCATAATTCCTTTGTCACACACTTCGTTACTCTCGCTCTCTCTTTCATTGTCGCTCCTGGTGTCACTTTTAAGGCAAATTAGCCACGTAGCTTGAGCTATCCTCTTCATCACGCAGTAGTCTAGCCTTTCGAAACCGGTGGTGACGGTCGGTGGTTCTTGTAGCCCAAGAAGAAGCTGAAGTAATTCTACACTTGATCAAACCTACTTAAGATGCGCCTCTCCATGAAACTTCAAAATGTCACTTGCCCATGTCACTACTTCCTGAAGCTACACTGAAGCATCATGGGAAATGTATTTTTTAGCCATAGATTTTTCTCATTGTATAAGCATGAGAAAAAAGTACACCGGAAATTGTGGCACATGCATTTGAGTCAATTTTACACGTAAATTCCTTATCAAACAAAAATCACAAATATCAAATGTCACAGCTTCACTCTATCACGGATAAAAAAATATCAAAAAAATATATCATTAATTAATATAATAATTCATATATATCGCTGTTTCATGGTTGACTATGGACGATTATAAGTCAAATAATTATCTAAAATCATATTTAAATTAATTTTTTAAACCAAATTAAAGTTAAATATTTAAATCATATTTAAACCAACTTAATGTATTTGTGGCCAATATGAAGCATTTTCAAGCATAAAAATGGCAAAATGAACTAAAATACAAATATAAGGCATTCAGAAGACGCATTCAAAGACGTTGTGATGATATGCAGTATTCCACACTGGTCACTAGGTGTCAGTTATGCCTCACTGATGAAACAGTAGCCACCACAGGAAGTACCGTACAGAAGCCGGAAGTGAAAAGGAACAACAAGGAACTCTCCCAACGCTTACATGTGTGAGTCTATATTATGTCTTATTTACGCCTTACATGTCTTATTTTCTCTTATTATGTGTACCACATTGGGTAACATGAGTGTAACGCTGACCATAGGGGTGTATTTCATGTCTAGAGGGCTGTAATTATGTTAAAAACCGTATTAGGAAGATTGTAAACAGGTTTTCTATGCTTTAACTATGAAAATATTATATTAAAATATAAATAAGGCATCGTACTTTGTGGAAATTCACTTATCACGGTTGGCACCAATAAACAGCGATAAACAAGGGATTAGTGTATTATATAACAAATATCACATTTTGTGACATTATTTATTTTGTGCATTTACTAGTAGCGTAAAGGTACAGTACATGTATTCGTCATATGATTTTTCTGTATGGATCACTGGCTACAGAACAGATGCATACAGTTTTCACACGGAACATCCTTGAATGAGGGACAAGTGGAGCAAGAAGGCCAGGCGTCTGCGCCGCAAACATACTGGACGTACATTTTAATTTTATTTACATTTTTTCACATATGGGCAAAATTTCTGGCTGTTAGTCAGCGGAATTGATCATTTTTTACGTTGGTGCTTCCGCTCTATGTGCTTATTGTGTGCTTTGGATGTTTGTTTGGGGCTTTCGTGGCTGTGCCTTGCATGGCCGTACAATCAATTGCCTCATCAATGAAGGCAAACAGGAAGGGTACTGCATGAGAAGGATGGCCTCCTCTCACCACAGACGGGATGCAATAAAGCTGTGTGTGTCAAGGAGTCAGGGGAACACGGTGGGCTCAAAACCCAGCTGGCCGACACGAACGCTCAGCTGTGAACATGTGATCACATCCTGCATGTGCTGCTTCCCCTGTGAGGCCATGGACAGTAGTTTCTATTTTGGTCCCACACATTCATTGCTATCAATCAGTGTTCCGTAAAGCTCTTCCGTTCAAACTGTGCTGTCCAAAATGTACACATAAAGGAAATACCTGCACGCTCGTACAGTCAGGCAATTTCTTGGCAAAGAGCTTTTGGATTCATGTTTGTTATAGTACTGACCCACATATAAGCTGTTTTTTTTCCTCAGGAAAAAAAAATCTAAAAAATAATACAGTCTTCCCTCGTTTATCACGGGGGACAGGTTCCCAAAATAGCCCGCAATAAGTGGAATCCGCGAAGTAGCCAACTTTATTTGTTTATTAAAATGTTTTAAGGCTGTAAAACCCCTCACAATATACTTTATACACTTTTCTCAGACGGGCTTTAACATTTTCTCACATTTTAAATATTCTCAAACTCTTTAATGATCAATCTACTAGGTTGGACACAAGAAATTACTAAGTGACTCACGCGTATTCACTCCTCCGACCGTGCCTCCTCCTGCCGCCGTTCGGCTGTAGCGTGTTTGTATCCTTGTTAAAACATATTGCTCCTGCCGTCATCCTCCTCCTCGTCCTCCTCCTTGAACCGAAGATTCATTGAGCTGCTTCTTCTTCTTCTATTGTTTATTAGCGGTTTGCAAGCAGCTCACGCAGTTAGCTAGTCTGCTAGAGACGGCATGAAGGAGATTGATGGACAATGGTCTACAGCCAATCAGGATGCAGAACACAATGGGCGGGTTCTCCCTTTGCCAGTAAGAATTGCTGTGGCTCTATATGTAGCCAGCTATTGTCTACTGTGGGTTCCTACAATGCTCGTACAGGCACGTAAACGCACAGACGAGGTGGAGCTGCACACGTGTTCAACATGAGTATACAACACCCTCTACTGGTAGCAGTAGCAAATACAATAACAGACACACACGACAGAGCATAGATCCGCACAACACGATGCACGTTCATACGTTGTTACAAAAATATATGCAAAATTGCACTTAAAAAATTTGTGAAACAGGAAATCTGCGAAATGGGGGACCGTGATATAGCGAGGGAACACTGTATAGCATAAAATAATATAATATATAAAACATATAATCAGAATAATATACCATATAGACCAAAATATAAGACAACAACATTGAAGAAGATGGGTCATATAGTCATATAGTCATATGGCCTGCAGTTCACCGCTTTCCACTTGGCAAGAGTATCCGTCAGCCTGTCGGTCGCAGACGTGCTCTCCTGTTTAATTTGGCAAAAGCCTTGCCAGACTTGGTGCTACGGTCCCCTTCATTAAAGGTGGTCAACAACAGAGCTCACAGTCCCGTGGGAGGAGTCCACCGAAGAGGCCTACGAACGAAAGAAACTGTGCAGCAAATGCACAACAAGAGGATGGAAGTCCAAGGTCTGTTCAGCTTTGTGGCTTCCTCGGTAATCAGGCTCATGAAAGACCTTGGCATTCCTGGACAGGCTCTGCGACAGACAATCAGATCAGTCTCTGAAGCGTCTGAAAGAAGCAGCCAGTGGCTGTGGATCAAGCGCAAGGACGCTTGTTGGGCTCAAAACAGGGGGGCACACCTGGGATGCCAGGTGTTGCCGATGAGCTCTCCATCATCGAAACGAAGGAGGGTGCCCACCTGACGACCCTAATGAAGTTTGAAACCCACCTCAGGCGGAAATGGACGGAGGTTGAGCGACGACACAGTCTGGCGGGGCAGTGTTTGGTCCCAGGTCAGGATTTCACTGCCTAAGTCACTGCTCCCCACTCCGCACCCCTCCCCGCCACCTGCCAGGCACTACTCTACTCACGATTGGGCATGGGACACATGCTCCTGCTTGATCACCCTGTAACTGGCCACCTTTGATGAGGGTGTCTAGTGGTGAAAGGCCGAAACACCCACTGATTCAAAGGTACACTCCTGATGATGTGTCCCAAAATTGACATCCTTCCCATGGCCGAGATAAAGTTCCCACGCCACTCTCAACATTACCAACGACTGGCACAAAGGACAGTTTCCATCAAGTCCCGTGTATTTAGTCAATCTTATGCCAATATGTCATGTTTTTAGTTTGTTGGGCTGCAGATAAGAAGCTGCATTTGTAATTTGGGAACCTGAGCTGAAAAAAGTTGATAAGCACTAACTTAATCATGCAGCTCACTCATTTACCACCACAACAAGCAGGTCACATTGACCTTGACCACTGCCAAATCGAGGTGAATCAAATGTTTCTCCAAGTGGATTAAAAGTCTCCTGTTGTTCACACAGAGCCCGAGAACATAATGTCTTCGGCTAAGGCATAAAAATGTTGATGTGCTCTTTCATCCCAGCCAAACTCATCTCGCCTCCTCCTTTGTTTATGCTCATGCAAAATATCCACAAATGCAAATCCAAAGGCCACATAAAAACGCTATTTACGTCAATGCAGGTGCTAAATGGGGTAAGAAATGAAATACAAAATGTCACGAGAGACCACATTTCCTGAAAAACCATAAATAAATAAGTCAACAAAAACAGCAGTGGTTGTGTCAGCCTTTCACGACCCTGAAAATATATTCACTCGTTCTGTTTTTCCTTCTGCAGACACACTGCAGGGGTCACCAAGGACACGAGGGACAAGCGTGTTGCATCCGCTCACATTGTTTCTGTATTTATCTGCAGTGGACCTGTAGAAATGGAACGATTTAACCAAAAACATCAGAGAAAGTATTAAAAAATCAAACAAAAGTTAGCAACATAAATGAATATGGAGGAGTAAACATCCAAAAGAATGCTTCATGTTGACCAGTAGCTATACTTTAACGCAGACGTGTCCAAAGTATGGCCCGGGGGCCATTTGTGGCTTGCGGCTGTTTTTTTACTGGCCCGCAGCACAATGTAAAAATAAAATGTAACTAAAAAACTTTTTTAAAAAAACAACAAAAACTGACAACAAAAATGGAAAAATCCACAGTAATTTTACAAGAATAAAGTCAAAATATTAAGAGAAAAAAGTTGTAATATAACGAAAAAAAGTCATCATTTTTCAAGAATAATGTTGTAATACTTTGAGGAAAAATAATGTAATTAAACTTAGTAGCATTAAAGTTAGTAGCATAAAGTTGAAATATTAAATAAAGACTTTTCTTCAAGTCGTGATATTATGAAAGACAAACAAAACAAGAAATAAAGCTGTAATTTGGGGAAATATTATGGGAATACAGACAAAATATTCTTCTAACAAAGAAAAAAGTTGCAATTTTACCGGAATAAACTCGTAATGTGAGGAAAAATCATGTCATTTTGCACCATAGAGTTGAGGTGTTAATAAAATATATGTTTTTTAAAGTCATAATGTTATGACAATCAAATAAAAAACACAATAAATTTATCATTTTTGGAAAATTAGGTTAGGTCTTATATTTTGGTCAGTACGGTACGTCATTCTGAAGCGTTCCAAATGAGATGAGTAGGCCACGCCTACTGGCGAGGGAAATGCCCGTGCCCACATGCAAATGATCCGGTAATGATACCTTATCCCAGTCACAGCCCTCCAGTGTATTTCATGTATTTTCTGCTACCATAGCCGCCCATCTCTTAAGTTATCCGTCATCCACGCTCTTCCTTTACCGCATGAATCCACGCATCCTCATACTCATATACATATGCTACACTCTTGACTTATTTCATGGAAATGTGGCGCACATGATTCATCTCATCTGCCGTTACTTATGACCGCCCCCGACTTTTTTAATACTGCACACTATTTAACAGATTGCTCTAGCCGGAGCTGTTTTTTGCCTAATTTTGCCCCGTGTGAGTAATGAAATGGACGGCGCATTAATGACTAAGAGAAGAAAATGAGGAGAGAAGAAAATGAGGAGAGAGAAATCCTTCAAATTGTTAACTTAAGAAGCTTTTCATCTCTTCGTCTGTCTCACACACATACACACACACATGGTGGGTAGATTTCGCCGCATTGGTGTGTTCGCAGTGACACCAGTGAGTTACAGTGCTAATGAGAACTTCAATGTGACCCACACACAGACTTCTAGCAGGCAGATATGAGCCGTGATGACACAAGAGCAGGATGCAGGCACACAATGACACACACACACACAATTCATAGCATATACAGTGACAGGACTGAAGTTTCACAGCTGAATCAACTCAAAGCATCATGTGGTATAACTGTACAGTTGCATTGAAGGGGAGGCAGGAAGCACCGTGGATAAGAGAAACCTAACGGTACAGCGCTTATATTTATTTGTGGCGCCATTACTTATGTTATTGGGAGTGGACGCCCATCAACCATCAGGTGGGCCCACTTCCTGCATGCACTCTGCAATAAATGCCCTTTAACAAGACACAAGGTCAAAGATTGACTGCCTTATTTCGGGTTTTTACAACAGCAGTTTCGGGACTTTAATATGAATAAAGCAACCCAATGACGACCAGTACATGAGGAGGAACTTGCAGCATCGCCGTGCTCCATTAATTCCCATTACAAGAAATAGGTGCAGCTGAAGGAACATGTGGGGAGGAGGAGAAGAGGACAGGGAGGTGGTTGGTGAAGGTCGAGAGACAAGTGAAGACATTCTGCTGGAGTCATGACAAACTGGGAACTCTCAACAGTTATGCTTGGCAACTGAAGAGAAAATGCAAGACTCATATTAGGGGTGTCCCGATCCGATCTTCAGGAATGGGATCAGCTGCCGATCCACTGTATTTTGAAGATCGGATAATATTGCCTTCTACCACGAGATCGGGCTGTTCCGGTTGCCGTATAACGTTCGTAACTCTGGGCCACACTCCAACATGGTAGGTACGGTAATGCGCGGTGCAACGTGGTGAAGTTGGGTATTCTGCTCCGTAGCTACAGCGGTTGTTCCCCCTCACTGTGCCCAACTGCTGTGTCATGGTGCGGGGAGCTTGCACGGAAAGTGCCACTGTATCCGCCGGTTGTTTATACTAGCAACCGTCAATAAATTACTATTGTGTTGAAAAGAGTTTGTTAAAAAAATGTCAGATAAATCTACAACCATGTCCAATGATTAGTCCAACCCTAAAAGTATTTTGCACCCATTTTTTACAATTTTATCTTTTATTGGATGGATTTTTATTGGCTCTTTTATTGGATTAGGGACCTGACTCACAGAGGTTTGTTACAAAAGCCAAACAATATTGTTGGTCATGCTGTGGAATAAAAAAGTCAACTCAGCAATACTTTGGTTGCATTATTTTTGATGCTTTGAAGAGCTAATTTCATAACTATATTCAATTCCACAAATTCATGGTTGTAACAAAAGCTCATTATTAAAAAAAAAGGGATCGGTACCGGATATGATCGGCTAGACTATCAAAAAAATCGGATCAGATGGGAAGCCAAAAACGTGCATGGAGACATCTCTACCATTCATGCAGTGTGTAACGGGCTGCACGGTGGCCTAGTGGTTAGCATGCTGGCCTCCCAGTCAGGAGATTGTCGGTTCACATTCCAATGCAAGGTTAATTTGAGACTAAATGGTCCATATGTGTGAACGTGGTCTGGCTGGCGACCAGTTCAGAGTGTACCCCCTCCCTCGCCCGAAGGCAGCTGGGATCAACATTCCCTCCAAGCAATCGAGCACTGATCTTGTGTTCTCAGCGCACAGCGAATCCTTGCAGCACAACAAAATAAACTGTAAACTGTAAATAAAATAAAGACATGATCATTTATTCTGTACCATTTTGCAATGCAAGTGACAGACGACAGCAATGACGAACACTGTCCAGCCAATGATGAGATCCTGTTGGTACGCAGCCAATCAGTTCATTAACCGCACATTACGCAGGAAATGTGGTAGTGGCATGCTTTTATTTTGATGGCCGGACTTACCGGCTACAGGAAGTGTTACGCCGAGGTTGCCCGAGTGATGCCGAATGCCGTGGCGGTTGTTTTTTACATTTTTTACTCAGACAAAAGTAAACACATACAGCAAATGTCAGGCAGATTTCCAGAATGAAGCAGTGCCAGAACAGGCTGCTGCCACACAGCCTGGAAAGGAAATAAGGAAATAAAAGTATACGTAATTAACAAAATAAATGGTCAAGAAGAAAAGAAATGGAAAATGAAATCATGAACTTGGTGTT
The DNA here is from genome assembly GCF_027744805.1 of Dunckerocampus dactyliophorus. NCBI lineage: Eukaryota > Metazoa > Chordata > Actinopteri > Syngnathiformes > Syngnathidae > Dunckerocampus > Dunckerocampus dactyliophorus. Next base: position 29,936,922 of record NC_072827.1, read on the forward strand.
TCCTGCAAGATTCGGGTCATTAATTACATGAGAGAGTTCCACGTGTTTGAGGTGGACAAAAAAGAAAGCTACACTGAGAAAGACGCCTTGCTGACCTTTTGACCCCATGCCTATACAAGAATACCACAGAAAGGAAGGTGAACTACCTCTGGTTCTCAGGTTTTGGACAGGTGTGATACGACAAGTGTGCACGTCTGAGGGCGCTCACAGAGGTCCAAGGAATGCTCAGTTATGATCAGTTATTATTGATTTATTATCATTAAGTGTATAAACCTTGACTGTCAGTGCACCACATTGTTTTATTGCCTTTATCACTTTCCTATTCATTCACAACTGGCAAAAGACTACATTTGGAAAACAGGAGGCGAAGAAAAAAGGAAGAGGAAGAGGAGAGAGGAAGGCTAAGAGTTGTACGATACAACCCGGACAGAGCGTGTGATTAAAGTTATGAAGAGTTAATAGGCCTGCTTAATTCTACACCACCCACAGAACACTACCTCTTTTAGAAGAGTCTAACCACCACCACCATTTGTTCTTTTTTCTAATATCTCCTCCACCTCCTCCTCCACAACGACGTATGCTCGACCACTCCTCTTCAAAGGTAAATAACATTTATCATTACGTATTATTATATCACTTTTATTATTGTTTTTTTCATTAATTATCCTTGTTTAATATTACTACTGCATCCAAACTCATATTTACATACATACACATATACTGTAAATGTATACACGTACATGTAGTACCTATATCATTGCTAATATTACCTTTTCCCTACTTAAGAACAATTCCACTTAAGAACGGTCGTCTGGAACCAATTGTGTTCGTTAGTTGGGGACTTAGTGTATATATATTTGCACCTTTATCTATTACTATTTCCTTTTTCCGCTGTGAAAAACGTCATTAAAACAAGAACAAAGCTTCCAACGCTGAAATGAATCACAAACGTCCTAACAATCCGTCAGCATTGTGTGCCCTGCATGTTGGCGTGCCGCAGCAGCAACATCTGTGGTGTAATTAATGTGGAGCTGAAGGAGCTGGTAGAGGTGGGTAAGGTCAAGCCTCTGCGGATGGCCCACCTGCACTCTCTCCCCTTATTGGCCACGCCCCTTCATGTGTTCTCCTCTCACTGCAACCTCTTTCACTATTTACTTTTAGTATTCACTACTTCACTATTCAGCTATTGTGATTCAGTCTCAACAAATTAGCTGTCTAAAGAAGTCCAGTATCACATGACCTCACCTGTAGGAAGTTGAGCAACATCTAAACCAGAGCCATTTGCCAGTTGCGGCCCACGACTGTTTTTTAATTGGCCCACAGCACATAGTAAAAATACAATTTATCCAGAAAACTACAAAAAATAAAATAAAATAAATAAGAAGAATGTCATTATTACTAGAAGAAAATTGACAAGATGAAAAAAAACTGCAGAAAAGGGGAAAACGTTACAACGTAGTAGGAATAAAGTCAAAATATCACAGGAACAAAATCATGCTGTTATATGACATAATACTTTGATGCAACACACCATGTACACTCGCACAACTGGAGCAAATCATTTCAATGACTTGCACCGTTATTGGCTTTAATCTCCAAAGTATTGCACAGACATACTGAGTGAGCTCATGCTTGCCCCCCCCATCTGCTAGCGTGGTTGAAACCCAGCAAATCTGCGCAATACCACACTGCCATGGAAACAGGAGCTCAGAACATTCAGGCAGCTCCCTTTAAAAATTACTTTCCAGCTGTCCAGTGAGTGTATCGGCTGCTACAATGCCGATGACCTTCCCTGCAGGGTCAATAAGGCTGAAAAGAAGACCAGACAAATGGTGTTTGCTCACATGGTTAACATGAGTGACTGTGTCGACATGCACTTGCTCCCTCTGCGTGTGTATGTGTGCACACCGGGGTGTGTGGGTGCACAGGAGAGGGGGGTGTCACAGTTCCTCCTCAGTGCCTTTGAAAAGCCTCTGGCAGATGAATAATTTACACAGAGTCTGAGTGGGGCTGCCAGTGTGCCACTGTAAAGGAAAAACAGCAGCCGCAGGACACAAAGCACAAGTGTTAAAGCCATGTTTTTAAAAGGAGATCAATCAACTTTTGTCTGATCCTCTCCAAAAAACAAATAATAGCAAACATTAGCACTTTTAAAAGAGGGATGCAGTACAAGCACGTGATTTCTCCCAGCCAATCAGTGAAGAAATGTAAAAGTGATCATGAAAAAAACTTGAAAGAAATTGAAAAATCAAAATATTTTCTTTTTGACTATCAGGCAAAACAGTCTAACATGATAAGAACAAATATCTCGAGTAACATGTACTGAAAGGTATATTACTTCATTAAAAATGATCAAATAGACTTGATCAAAAAAAATTGGGGTCACATATTTAGATGAGAGCTGGATTTATTTATCTTTTTTTAAAACATTTCTAACATTGAATTTTGCAGCATCTTTGTGTTTCATTGAAGGAACATTTGAGGCTGTGCCAGTTTGGCATGGGCTCCAGCTACAACGGTAGCCGTGTTTTTATTAGGAATTTGGTTAATTGTGATAATTGTGCCTGTTGTGAGACAATTCAAACCAGCATGAAAGCCTGTTTTTCCAAGTCTTGTGTCATAACAGTAACATTACTGACACCTATTGACCAGCGTGCTGTACTTCGTATCGCGTCTCTGCGTCTTCTGAACGCCTTATATTTGTATTGCAGTTCATTTAGCCATGCTTGAAAATGCTTAGTTTAGGCAAAAAATATGTAATGTTTGCTTACATATGCATATTTTTTCACTAATAATAGGCCCTGCTCCGCCATGAAACAGCGATGATTTATTCGTATATTAAAACAATCATGTCTGCCGCGTGGAACTTAACTACCGACACATGCCATGAAAACTTGCAGGGGTAGCACGTTAAAAAGCTTTCATTTAATCGGGCATTTAAGAACAAACAGGTGACAGAGTATGGTGAGTTTTCGAGGCTAACGGTGTGATCATCAGCCAAACGGCGTATGTGTGTGAGAGTCAGAAGGCTAAGCTAATAAGCCCAAAAGTAATTGAATTCATCGGTTGAGATGACCAGCCTAACCAGTGAGATATGTTCTCTTCGAACGATAAGGCAAATATGTTTTTGTCTAAATTGAGGTGATTTGATGGTTCCTTTTTTCATATCATATAGCCCATAGCAGGGGTACAGCCAGGAATTCTGGGTCCAATGAAAAAAAATCACGTTTGGAGTCCGTGGACCAGAGGCTAGGTGGAAAGCTACAGCTAGCTAGCTTCCGCCAGAGAGACAGTGGAGTCAGGCAAAATGTGTAAACAAAGATGGTTGAATAGTCGAACTTCAATGCGAGTCAAACGTGAGCGATCACACATGCCGGCATCGCTAGGCTAAGACTGTGACAAGCCGCCGTCAATTGACGCCACTTTTCAGAGTATTTTACATTTTCACGGAAATAAGGGCCGACTCCTGTCAGCTCGATACGGGACGCATACTTTTATCTGCTTGCACATGCGCGAGTAGATGAAAAATCCACTCTGAATGTCTCATATTTTAGTGGCAAAATGGGACCATTTAGTCGCAGACTGGAGCCATGTCAGAAAAGCATAGCCGAGTCATGGAATGACTGCGCTGCGATGTCTCCTTGCCCGTTATACACTCCTGATCCATTCCCACTAGCCTCTGGAAACATTGGCATCAAACACGCTGACACACATTTTTGAGGTGATTAATAAGAATGGCGCACTACTCAATACTGAGTCCTTTTTTGAAGATTTTATTTTTATTTTGGGGGGGTTTCTTGTTGGTCTTAAACTTTTGATTAGCTGATGAACAGCCTGCTTCACTTTAATGGTTGTTTGCAATAAATTGCTTATTCAAAACAAAACATTTTTTGTCTCACTCTCATTTCTTCTTTTTGCATTTTGAAGCTCTGCTTAGAACCTCCTTAAGATCCAACAGTCCAAAATGTAAGTTCTTGCAATTTTTCAAATGGTTCAACAAATTTGATCGGGTGTGTGTTATGATGACCGCCAGATTGACTCCAAAGTAATCCACAAAGTCAAACCCCACAGCACGCTTGCTCACTTGTGAGTACAATCGTACATCCGACTGACATGCTGCAGTGCAAATAAGACAAATAAAATATGGCTCTTTAGGTTGTTTATTAGGAAGACAAAGCCGTTCCTCTCAATCACGCCTTTCCAGATCACTCTCCAGGGACTCCAAAGCGGGCGGGTATTCTGAACTGATGTTTGGTGCATAAGCGAAAGCAACAGTCAGGACCCGTCCCCCCACCCGACGGCGGATGGAAACTAAACTTAGCCCCCAACATACAGGCCCTGAGCCGCGGCGCAAAGAGAAATTCCTGCAGAGAAAAGAACACCAGAGTGGAATGAGGTCCAGTCCCTCTCAAGAGGACTGGTTCCAGAGCCCTTGCTGTGCGTCAAGGTGAGTCCCACTATATCTACCTGGAACTTCTCCACGTTGCGCACCATCTCAGGCTCCTGCCCCACCGAAGAGGTGACATTCCACATACCAAGAGCTAGCTTCTGCAGCCAAGGATCGGACCACGATCCACCCAACTCACTCTGCACATGACCCCTTTGGCTGGAGGGGGCGACCCATGTTGCCTCGTCTTGCTGTACCCAGCCACCATCATGCCCCACCTCCACGCCTGGCTCCAGAGGGGGGCCCCAGTGGTCCATATCTGTTGATCATTATAGGGGTGTGTTTGAGCTATGCTTTGTCCGGTCCCTCACCTTGGAGCTGTTTGTCTTGGGTGGCCCCACCAGGGGCATAAAAGCCCCCTACCACTTAGCTCCTACGATCATCAGGACACACAAACTCCTCCACCGCGGAAAGGTGGTAGCTCAAAGATGAAAGTGAAATCCATGTACAAAGAAATTTAGCCAAATGTCCATCATATGACTTAACGATTTAGTGAAACGCAGTCCAGCATTTTGACTCACACATCCCAGGAAGTATCAATCCCACGTGTTATTCTTGTGCAGCGACCCTTCAAAGTACACCCTGCTGCATGTACGTGCACTATCATGCATTTGTCTTCGGGGATAAGTGTGTTTTACGGTGGGTGAACAAGGTCGAGCTCTGGTTGACGCTCACAAACACCCAGGGTTAGGTCAGATAGACAAATGGTACCTCCTCGGTGGAGGTGATAAAAACAAGGACGCTCAAAAGTGGGTCAGATAAAGTAAAGCGGGAAAAGAGGTGAAGGAGCAAGTGAAGAAGACAAAACGCGGCATTTGTGGAAAAGGTGAAAAAGCCCTCTAAGTCCATTCACCACCACACACAAACACACACGCACCAGCAACAAACCATTAGAAGTAGATGACGATAAGACCCTCATCGTCAGCTCAATCTCCCCCCCCATTCCTCTTCCACCTTTTCCATGCACTATCTTTGCCCATCGATAACCTCTCTTCCGTTCCTCCTCCCTGCCCACCATCAAATTACTGTCAGACTGCAGGTGGGTGCAGAGAGGGCTGGCTGGGCCGTGTTTGGTGCTGCCCGCTCTCAAAAACCTGGATCACCAAACAATACTCCCCCTCCCCATCCCTCGCTCTCTCTCTCTCCCTCACTTATGCACACTTGATGGCTGTATCAAGCTCCTAAGGTGGTTACCAGGTGGAGTAATGATGTGAATAATCAGCCTCTTTGGCTTCGTAATGACGGCGCAGAGGAGGACAACACAAACTCATTTGCATCTGTTTGAAAGAGGGAGGTATTTAGCGTGTAAGGCCCATATCTCAACACGGCTCCAGCAGCTACAGGAAGTAGATAGAAACGTTCCCAGGAGACAGGCGAAAACAATAAGGATGCGACGTAAGAGGAATTTGACCAGTAAAAATAGGAAATTTGAACATTTGCCATACATGATAGAAGACACTTTGAGATTCAAAATGTGAAATTAAGATGACTATACTCAATGGCTCCTTGCATATTCACAACCCCGCAATATCTTGTTTGGCTTTTGTAACGAACCTCTGTGAGTCAGGTCCCTGATCCAATAAAAGTCCATCCAATAAATATCAAATTAGGGGGAAAAAACAGGCGTGAAAAATACTTTTAGGGTAGGACTAATCATTTCACATGGTTATAGGTCAATCTGTGGTGTGATTTAGAATAAATTACTTTTTTTTTAACAAATTCTCTTCAACGCAATAATAATTTATTGACGGCCCCTAGTACAAACAACCAGCAGTTACAGCGGCATTGGCGGAGCCAGACATTTTTCGTTGGGGCGGCCATTCCTCACATAGGGGTGGCAATACGTTGATACCTGAAATGCCCGGAGGGTCAGTGGGGCGGCTGGAGAGTGACCAAGGGTGCCCGTGGCCACCATTGGCCGCCACGTAACTCCGTCACTGTACAGCGGACGTGTCTGCATGGTGGTGCTGCGTTTTCTTCTTCTTGCGGGTGGTGGGAGTCGAGTGGCAACCAGCTTTGAAGCGCATTACCGCACCTACCATGTTGGGTTGTTATGGGAATTATGAACGTTATACGGCAACCGGATCGGCCCGATCCCGTGTAGAAAAGCCGATATTATCCGATCTTCAAAATACAGCGGATCGGCATCGGGCATCCCTACATTACAGCTTTGCTAAAAGTATAAACCCAATGGTGGCCTGAAACTTTTGCACAGCATTCCATACTGTATTTATCTATATTTATTGGGTTTATGGTCTTCTTCTATATAATATCGCCAATCTCATGAGACTGGGGCTGCCATGTTCCACTGCAATAGCTACACGAGTCACGAGTCGCTACAAAGTCGCATTTCGCTAATATGACACCTACATGGGAGACAGGAGTTCAGAACATAAAATAACAATGAAATCCTCGCATGTAACTCACCCACAAATAAGCATGTAATAGTATCCATTCCATTTCCCCTTTAAATTTGTCCCGTCAGTCTCACACATGGAAAAAGCAACACTACAACATCTCGCTGATGCATGCACACGTGTGCACTTTCATCCATTGACACAAACACTGATTAAATTGGAGAGGATTATATATCAGGCCAGGTGCTCAGATGAATTGTTCTCACCCACACACACGCACACACACACACACACACACACACACACACACACACACACCCTCCACAGAAAAATAAATAACATACAATAGAGAAAATGACAAGGAGGATGTGACACATTTTGTCAGATCCTGTCTGCACACATCGCTGGGTCTTTCCTCTAATCTTCACCATTCGCTATCCTCCCCGCCCCCCACAACCCCCCCTGCTGTCAGCTATACATGCGACATGTACTGTGGCACTTGTGCAATAGATGTGCAAAGTCATACGGTGATTAAATGGCATGATTGAAATTGCTTTCTGCAATTCATTCGCTGTTAGGCTGCAGTTAAAAGAGTGCTGACAATGCTGACGTTACATTTACTGGATGAAAAGTCATCGTCCGCGACATTACGTACATCTAGTGATCTCCGGGAGATGCATTTGGGTACCTGGGGCCTAAATGACTTAATCCACCTCTGAACAGCACCACTATCACATCCCAATATACAAACCATCAATGATATATTATTGATGGTTATTGGTTATTGATGGCTATATTCCAAGATGTGGCGTTACAGAGAGGCAGTTCAGCACCGTTAGAACTACGCACAAAACCCAGTTAACGCTTTATCTTCTCATCGGGGGTGTCAAGAGAAACACTTTACTCGAAAAAAAAACAAAAAGAAGAACAATTACAATTTTCATTATAATTATAATTAAAAATCTGATTTCTGTAGTAATTATCTTTAAGGAGTAAAATAATAATCATAATCCCAATCATATCCATAAAAGGAATATATTACATGTAATATAACGCAATATAATGCAATATTTCCAAACTGTGGCTGCTTGGCATATAAAGGGCAAAGCCAGGTTCCACGTTTTTTGGAGGGATGGAGCATGAAGGAGCTTGCATTTGACATTTCTTTGCTTATTTGTTTAAATCATATATGCCAATATTTTCCAGATTATTTTAAATCAATAAATGAAAATGTCAAAATTCAGGCACACGCCAGCGGTACAGCTACAAAAGATTGTTTGTTTTTTTTAGGAATCATGAATTGGTGTTTTGTGGATACATCCTGTTTGCATTTTCATCAAACTCCTGACAAGTAGCAGCATAAATAGTCCGGTACGTTTGGTCTGTCATCAGATGACGTTTACGCTCGCTACTGTACATCCATCGTCTTGCATGTCGATGAGCTTGGAGATGTTCCGTCTGTAACAGGACATGCTGTGAGCGGACCGGTGGTGGTGATGATGATGACTCAGTGATGTGAGAATGTCACCAGCGTCTGGGAGCTCAGGGAGCTGTGACTGGGTTTGTGTGTCTGTGCTTGGGAGAGTGCTGAGAGCCTCACGTCCTCCTCTTAGACCTTTAATCCACCTATAGAAAACATACAGTACACTCGTGCATTGTTCTACCTGTAGGGGTACAATGGCTTGTCACTGGGGTGGTAACACCAAATGTTATGCTACCCTTGACGATCTTTATGGCCCAGGAAAAAGGCACAGTAACCTTGGAGAGCAATAATTAGCCCTGTAGGGTGCATAGGTGTTAACTGTACCTTAAAGGTGGCTCCAAATGAAACTTCTTTCACCCAAAAATATATAAGAACACCACTACCGGCTAGCATAAGTTACCAATATGGGTTTCAGAGAACGGATGGTACAGAAAAATGTCCATGTTATGCACAATTGTGAGTTAAACTGAATGAGAGTTGGGCAAAAGTTGAAAAAAAGACAAAAAAGTCGTAATGTTGTGAGAAAACGTTGAAATGAAAACTCAAATAATCATATGTGTTCTCACATAAACCACATAGCTTTTCTTTACATATGAATCATTTCTTAGCATATCTACTGTATATGGTCATTTTATGTGGTACGTTGTATACGTATATGTATATTAAAGTTTAATAGGGTTAGGGTTAGGGTTAGGGTTAGGGTTAGGGTTAGGGTTTGGGTTAGAGTTTGGGTTAGGGTTAGGGTTAGGGTTAGGGTTTGGGTTAGAGTTTGGGTTAGGGTTAGGGTTAGGGTTTGGGTTAGAGTTTGGGTTAGGGTTTGGGTTAGGATGGTCACCCTAACCCTAACCGGAACCCTAACCAACCCTAACGCTAACCATAACCCCCTAACTCTTTATTTAGGCAAAAAATATCTAAAACTTGCTTAAATATTTAAACAAAAAACTGAAGCAAAAAATATGTAAAACGTGCTTGCGATTGGCTGGCGATTGGCTTGCGATTGGCTGGCGATTGGCTTGCGATTGGCTGGCGATTGGCTGGCGATTGGCTGGTGATTGACTGGCGATTGGCTGGCGACCGGTCCCAAAGTCAGCTGGGATAGACTCCAAAATACCCGCGCCATTAGTGAGGATAAGCGGCATAGAAGTTGGATGGGCGGATGGAATAAATAAATATAAAAATGACAATGACTTCAATAAAAGTGTAAAAAAATAAAATAAAAATGAATGCAAATTTAAAATACATAAAAGTGGGTTGCAACTTAGTGACCATTGGAAAATCTTGACACCATTTGAAACACCTTGCATTAAATGGCGTATTTTCTTATTTGTGTCTACTATATTGGATAATCAAATTGTGAAGGTGACTGTATGGGTGTTATTTCATTTAACGGAGGCTCTAATATTGTTAAAAACCGCATTCAGAAGGTGTAAGCATGTTTTCTGTGCTCTAACTACAAAAATATTCCATTTATAATCAGGAAAGTCACGTAAATTCACTTGTTACCGTGGAGTCTGGAACCAATTAACCACAATAAATGAGGGATTACTCTACAGTTCATTAAACGTGTAATGGTGGCCATAGTTTGACCCTGGAACAGATTAATTCCCAACGATATGAACTGTGTGCTCCACCTTTGAGGTTCCACTCTACTTGAAATGTCCATTCATGATGTAAACACTTGCAGTTGAACACGTAGCTGGTCTGACTAATAATAGCCTCCCAACATGGGGGCCTATCTGCTGGGTTGCTTTCATGAAGTCCAGATTAAATGGATGCTATTTTTATCAATGACTCATTACACTTATGACAACTAAAGCTTTGCCTTCACTCACACAGACGCACGTGCACAGGAGCTGAACAAACAAGCAAACTGAAACAGCAAGAATAGCAGCAGCGACATCTGTTGCAGCGCAGATGTTTTCATGAATTTACAAGGCGGCAAACACCTCAAAACTTTTCACAATTTTTCTGCCTCGGTGCTCGGCGAATTTTCAAGTTTTGAACAGCGGCCATTTCCGCTGCGGTGGTTCTCGCCCCTTATCTTGTCAGAGAGAAAAATCCAACATAACACATCACCCACTCATCAAATCATTCAACTAAGCACACCAGCATGAGAAAGGAAACGTGCTTATCTTTGCTTTTGTGGTCGTCTGAAGTTTAGCAGCAGGGCTTCACGGGGCAAACGAGACGCAGACTTTCATGGTGTTGCATTGCAAACCACGAAGGCGTTTCCGTGAGAGTGCTGCTGTGTTGTTCTCCAGCATATATTCCCTCATCTCACTTGGGGAGGAAGCAAACGCTGGCAGCTCATAAGGAGGAGAGTTTCCCAGCATCTATTTGAACGGACCCATGAAGCGACATCATTGAATATGAGGGAAACACATTTAGACAATAACTGTGCAATCTGTTAGTGGGGTGTTCCTTTACATCGGGGGTGTCCAAACTTTTTCCAGGGAGGCCACATAATGAAAAATGAAAGGATGCAAGGGTGCTAAGAAGTTATACATACAGTCATATACATACATGGAAAAAATGATTCGACCACGACCATGCTGTGGTACATGTGAGGCACCAATACATCAATACAGGGCTCTGCAACTGTAAGTCATTTTCCTATCATTGGAAGAAGTTATACCTGTATACCCGTATATAAAAATGATTGCCCAACCCTGCAGCGCGGCCGTACAAGCTAAAAGGCAGCTAACAACGCCTGTGCCCAACTTTTGGCAACACAGCACACGCCTGTGGCACAGGACCTCCACTTTCTCTCATATCCTAGAAACAGTATGACGCAAAATTTTAGTTGTTTTGAAAACGTGACCTTTTCGTACCTCGAAACCGGTAACCAGCCCATGCCTACTGTACAGTTAATAAAAGTTTCATGATGGCGATAGTTTGAGCCTGGAACAAATTAATTCACATTAATTTCATTGGTCAGCAATGCTAAATATGCAACAAGACGCTAACATATCAGTGGATTCATCCATCCAATCAACCATGCACGCAAAAGTGCGCTCATTCATCTCCCAACCATCCAGTATTTTCAACTGATAGATCAATCCATCAACTATCTACTGTCATTTGGCAAGCATCGAAAGCGCAGTAAATGATCTATGCATAGCATCACATATAGTAACTAAGTTAGTGTATTTGCATTTGCAGTACTAGTCAATCTAGTGAACAGTAAGAAACTTGGGCTTTACATTGTGAACACATGCAGGTTTTCCAGCCTGATAAATCCCGGAAAATAACGTATAGTAACCGGATTAGAGCTGGAAGTTAATTCTGATCCTCTGCTATGGAGGACACTCCAATGTCAATGCGTGCATTGATGGTAATGTTATTAAAACATGGCCACCAAGGCCATCATTGGGATAAAAGTGAACGGCTCTTGCAGCATGAGATACCGTAGGCATTAGTCGAGACACTACCTGGCTACTCCACTACTCCAAAAACACTAGTCAAAGATCCTCTGCATGACAGGAGAGCTTTGCTGCTTTCAAGGACCTACTGCAAAAATGCGATTCAGAAGACCCTCTGTATGACCAGCGTGACACACTGGTTGAGTTCGGAACTGAACTTGCGGGCCCGGTCGTAGTCTATCGAGGTTAACTTACACTTGCACGACAGTTGAAACGTGTGACGCACGAAGCCTACTGCGTTCAACCACTCCCCACCGAGAGTGAGCGGTTTTATTATACTTTATGTGTCTTATTAGCGTCTTTGTACACTTCTTGGGCTGTTAATAATCTTATGCTTGTACACCTAATACAGCTCTTGTGATGGTGGCAGGTGTTTATTTCTATTACCACTGCGGAACAAATGTTTTGATATATGAACATGACGTTGACTGACAGTCCGTCAGTATTATTCCACAGGTACCGGCGCATAATTCTCAGGCACGTCATGTGGCCGCCACGCAATGGGGTGTTAAGAGGAGGAAAAAAAAGCACACAGGAGAGTGTGTGTGCGTGTGTGTGCATGTGTGTGTGGACAGGTCTGTAATTGAAGAGAGGGAAAGGACCTTAACCTAGATGGGTATCTATCACTCCAACACTCACATATTTCCACAGAGGACAGCGAGAGGAGGGAAGAAGTGAGGCCAAGGCCCCTGACGGAAGTGAGTGTACATGAAGAAGAAGAGGGAGGAGAGCGCAGAGGATAAAACTGTGCACATGTGACGCCCGTCCCTCTTGACACAGATGGGAGGAAGACAAAGATGGAGAGGATGCGAAAGTATAACCAAGAGACAATGACAAATAGACGGAAGAGAGGGGATCAACATGCTGAGGACCAGCCCTGGAGACACAGCCACCAGAGAAGCAGAGAATTATGGGAGCGCAAATTAAATTACACCGGAAGGGACGCTCAGGTCTGGACCTGCAGGGAAGACAGCACATGGGGACGGGAGGGTTTGGTGGGTTCCGCCTCTGCACGTGTGTGTTACACGGTTGCATGGATCAGAAGGTGGTGCGAAAACACCAATTAGAAGATGCATGGACATAATATTAGGGACACCAGCGCGATCTAATGACATCCAGTGCAAGACCTCCATTAAAAACCTGTCATTTTAAAGACAATCAGGTTCAGTTGTCATTGACATGCAAGTTTATCATTCCGGCTGCTGTAGAATGGCACAGTGTCCGTGTGCGTGTGTTACACAGTTGCATAGATCAGAAAAACATAAATGGACACAATATTAGGTACACCTGCACAAGCTAATGACATTTAACACAAAACCTCCATTAAAAATCCTGGCAATTTGAAGCTAAAAACACTCAAATACTGTAGGTTTGTCAATGAGAGCTGTTTCTAGCATTTTGATTGATCTGGAACTTAGTAGAGTGCACGTGTGCCCAATAGAGTGCCAGGTGAAATGTTATCCATTCATCGTTTGCAGATACATTTCAAAATATGTGGATCAAGGCTTGTTTTGTTTTATGTATACTTTATATTGTATGGTTTGACCACTGAGTGCATTTGTTGCCGACAGCCTGATTAATACCACGTTGGCTTCCTTCCCTCAGTAAACTGCTGTATTATAAGTGATGAGGACCCAGTAGGGCCTGCTAACACTAACTTACAACAATTTGGCTTGTCTCAGAATCAGCCTCCAGTCATTATCAATGCTGAAACTTTCCATAGCCTGTCTGTGGCACTCAGCCTGAGTCATTCAGAAGACAACCATTTTTAAAAACACACTCATGTAAGGTTTCATTTTTAACAAGGGCAAAGTACTTTCAGCTGCGGTTGAACACCTGACAACAAGAGCAAACAAATGTTATGCCGTATAAGACTTGGGATGGACATTTGACTGGCATTCTCACCATTTCAGGAATTAATTAAGGCCTCCTTTCAAATAGGCACCTCTTTCAAATAAATGCATGGCACTGTCTTCAGTTCACCCTGAGCCACACTTGAAGAAATACAATAACAGCCTCCCATGAAATGGATGCCTCCTTCAAAAAAAATGGTTGGTACTCTCTGCAGTTGAGTAAATAAACACCCTGTGCCACTATTTGAGGAAATACTGAACAGGCCTCCTGTCAAATAGACACCTCTTTCAAATAAATGCATGGTGCTGTCTGAAGTTGCAGTAAGGGCCCTGGGAGACTATTTGAGTAAATACTTTTATACTTTTTAACTCCTTTTAGATGGATGCCTCTTTCAGGTAAACTTCAATCTCTGCAGTTGTGTAAAATAAAAACACCACTGGTCAGTATTTGAAGAAATACTGCACAGGCTTTCTCCCAAATAGACACCTCTTTCAAGTAAATACATTCCACTGTCTGCAGTTCAGTATATAAATGCAGTGGGCCACCCATCCATCCATCTTCTGCTTATCCCAGTTTGGGTGGCAAGGACAGCAGCCTAAGCAGAGAAGCCCAGACTTCCCTCTCACCGGCTACTTCGTCCAGCTCCTCCCGGCCGGTTCCGAGGCGTTCCCCGGCCAGTTGAGAGACATAGTCTCTCCAATGTGTCCTGGGTCTTCCTTGAGGGCTCCTACCAGTCGGGCGTGCCCTGAACACCTCCCCAGGGAGGCGTCCGGGAGGCAACCTGACCAGATGCCAGAGCCACCTCATTTGGCTCCTCTCAGTGCGGAGGAGCAGTGGGTTTAAACCAAACAGTGCTTCTCACCTTATTGCAAAAAGAGAGCCCAGTCACTCTACGGAGAACACTCATTTCGGCCGCTTGAACCCGCGATCTTGCCCTTTCAGTCATTACCCAGATCCCATGACAATCGGTGAGTGGGCCACTGTTTGAGTAAATACTATAAAAACCTCTCGAATCAACGCCTCTTTCAAATAAATACCGAGTACGTGCTGCAGTTGAGATGAACGCACTGAGGAAACTATGTCAAATGCTATGTAATACTCCTTCGAATAAACGCATGGTGCTCTCTGCAGTTGAGTACGTAAACCTTCCAGGTCATTATCTGATTACATACTATAAAGGTCTTCTTTGAAATGGGTATATCCTTCAATACATGCCCGCTACAAAACTAAGAAAACACTGTCAGCCTCAAATTGAGCAAACACAGTAAAAAGAACGCTCTCTGCCTTTCAGAGTCATCATAAGGTTGCAAACTCATGGCTTTCAGTGCAGTTAACAGGCTTGAAAACAGGCTTTAAGCAGCTGTTGACAACATTCAAGATTAATCCCGATGACACGGGGCGGCCGGCGCAAAACACCCGACTTGAGAATGAATAGCTGTAATTATCATATCAAGCAGCGTAATATATTTATTCTCTGGCGAGAGCGCTTCTTGAAAAAGGGAGCCGCCGCGGGTTGTCATGCAGTCCCGGGAGCGCCGCGATTTCTCAAAGGTCACTCGGACACCGAGGTCGATTAGCAATTCAGATGGGGCTACAGGGGCTAAAAGGCTGCCTGAGACTTATTGCATTAGCAAAGGCTGCGGCGGAGGCACGAGGAGGAGGCTGGTTGGATGTTGCTGGAGCTGGATGTAACACTGCAGCACAGTCGAGTATTTGCATATATGCTTGCCTTCTTTTCAACAAGCTGTAAATAAGGCCTTCTCACCGGGCCTTGTTTCAGCACCATGGACAGCGAGTGATGCACCCTGTCAGTGCATGGAGGCTCCAGCGTGTGTCAGCGTGTGTGTTTGCGTGCGTGGGCTTCTTCCAATGTGTGCTGTGCAAGGTCTGACATTGAAAACACGCCTGAGTTCCATAGGTCGTAATGTGCCCATGTTAGTGGATTAGATCACCTGTATGCCATGAGGAGAATTACACAAAGCTTCACAGAAGCGCTCCAGTAAGGATTCATCTGTGCAGCTAAAACACACTGCAAGCTTCATTTCTTAAAAGGAAACGACCAAAAATGCAAATATACCGACATGTCCAGTGGTTGCCATGGCGACCGAGAACCCACCCCCTCAAGTCCACTTGTATGGGTGTGTGTGTGTGTGCGTGTGTGTGTGTGTGTCCGTGTCCTACCTTGCATTCCTCCATGCACGTCCGAACCGAGTACGCGTCCGTCTCGTATTTGCGGACCAACAGCTCGAACTCCCGGTAGTTGTCCTCCGCCTGCCGGTCGAGGAGCTGGTAAGCCCGGACACACTCGCCGCATCCCGGCGCGTCCGCCCCCATGGCCATATCCAGGGTGCAATTCATGTCGTGTGGACTCGTAAACCCGTAAAACAAATCCAAAAGTGAGTAGGAATTACAAAAAGAAAGGTACAAATCGCTCAGGTTCACGTACGCCGACTGCGTCCCCTCTCCCCCTCCGGCTGTGGAGAGGCCCAGGCACACGGTGTCCGCGTCCGTGAAAGTGAAGCAGTCTTTGGACACGCTGTCCGGGTGGCAGGTGTCCATCCGCCACAGAGGTTCGGTAGAATTCCCTAGAAAAATAGCATCTTGCTCTCTGGTGAGCCGGTAGGGGTCAGGCGGTGGTGGGGGTGATGATGATGATGGTGGTTGTGATGATGATGATGGTGGTGGTAGTGGTGGGACCCAGTGCAGGGAGTGAGGCTGCTCGCCCGTCTCTCTAATCCCGAGCCCCCCCGACCCCGAGCGCTTGTCCCTGGTGCGGGTCAGCGTGGCCTCGGCGCAGAACCACAGGTGATCCGAGAGCAGGATGGTGATGAAGAGAAGCGAGGCCAGCGACAGTCGCCATCTCTGGGCCCGTTCCGACTCGGTGGATGGCTTCTCGGTCCCTCGGGGTGCGAACCAGTATTTTACGCCTTCGTCATGCTGTCGACGCATCCAAGCACCCCTGGTCATATTTTAGGAGAGTGCTGCCCTGGCCGACTCCACCGCGGGGGCTGCTCTGTCTCAATACTCATTGACTTACGGGGGGTTGGGAGGCAGGCTGTGTTCTCCTCGGGTGCCGTTGCCTCCGCCGGCGCAGGGCGCAGCTCGATCGCGCCCGCAGCTATCGGTGCTATTCCGGTCCAATAAGACCACCCGCACGGATTAAGCTTGCCGCATCCTCCATGGCTCCCCGCGGGGGGACGGCGTCCTCTTTGACCGCATGCCCCCCCTTCTCTCTCTCTCTCTCTCTTTCTCTCGCCTTCCCGGGTGTCCTCCCCTTCCTTCCTCCTTCCTTCGTCGCAGGCTGTTGCAAGCCTGCTCGGTGCTGCTGCTGCTGCTGTTGATGATGATGATGATGATGATCCTGCTGGGGCGTCTGCCGCAGATTGGGCTCACAGGGAAGCGGCTGCTGGCCCGCACTGGCCGGTCTCGTCGCTGCCTCGAAGCCGAGCGTGAAGCCTTGAATTCCGTCTCCGGCTGGCCGTTGTCATCTTGGAGCGCGCCTAAGTTGCCGCCATGTTCGCCTGGAAAGACTTTTTCGGAGAGCACAGGCTGTTTGCGTCATCTCCATCGCTGCGAGAGCTCCATCGTTGCGCAGTGGCAGAGCAGCTTATTGCCTATATGCACACGCAGTGGGGTGGGGGGAGTGGAGGAGAGAGGAGAGGAGGAGAGGGACGCATAAGGGGATGCACACAGGTACACATTTCTAGGATGTTATGCACAAATACGTTGTGCGCCGTCATGAATCTTTGATTAGCGTTCATTCATTCATTTAAGAATGCAATTGGAAACCATTCATTGTTTCTATTTTTATGCAGCTCTTAAAGACTTTGCAGCAAGTAGCTCAATTTTAATCAGCTGCACCACCTCGCAAGTCAATTTGTGTATCTCAGATCCTCCAGTGAGAGGGGGGAGCCGAAAACTCCAGAAAATAAAATGTGAGTACATCGGAAGAGGTGCAGCAGCTTCATAAAAATGAAGACAAAACATCTTCAGTTATGTCAAAGGCAAGAATTTATACACTTGTGGGTTTTTTGGTGAGAGTGGGGAACAGGAAACCCTAGAAAATTAGTGTGGACTTGAGGTGCAGCACCATGAGAAAAATAAAGAAAACTTTTTTTTTTTTTAACCTGCTATCTTCATTCAGTCCTGCATCAGTAACCTCTGACTTCACAAATACTCTTCATGCAAAATGTCCAAAAACTTGTGGAAGAGTGGAAGCTAGCAGCAACGTGTGGAGCTAACCCTTCATACACTCCCACCACCTGCACAGGGGCAACGGCCCGGTGTCCCAATACTTTTGTCTAAACACGTTGCGTTGCGCCACCCATACTAACAATTGCGTGCAACTGCAATTCCATCATGTCAGTGATCATTATGAGCAATGCATTTATTTAAAACACATCGACTGCTTGATAAGAGAGGAAAAACCCAGCAGTGAACAGATGGATGACAAATTAAAAGAGTACTAACATAATCTACCCCTAGTGAGGTGCTGGCCCAACACACCACGAGCTGGCAGCGTCAGCTTCTTTGCACCTTGGCAAAGAGTCTGGAACTCTACTAAGCACGATCAGTCTTCCAAAAGAGATCCCCCCCTCAGTTTGTGTTTTCCTGGTGGGGCTGGCAGTGAGGGCGGCTACTACAGTTAATTCGGTCCAAAAGTCTCCCATGAGTGTTTAATTACACAGGTTGGGATTTGGTGATTGGGAAGTAGTTTAGCGTAGAATTCCAAATATTTTCAGAATTGTGGCGCATGTGTGTTGGACCTAAATTTTCAGGGGGTGGGGGAAAATATCATGAGAATCAGAAACTTAGAATGGCGGTTTTCGAGGTGTGAGGACGGAGGCACAACAGCTTGAGAAAAGTAAAGAAAAACAGACTAATACACCGACATATGCCGACGTAAAAACTTGAGAAACTATCTTCAGTTATGTCAAAGGCAAAATGCAATTTTTTTTCGGTGAGAGTAGTAGAGAGGACGTCAGTGAAGGAGCAGCAGCTTGAGAAAAATCAAGATAAATACAGAAAACAAAGCTCTTCAGCGATCTCAAAGGCAAAATTTATCAATTTGTAGTTGTTTTGGTAAGACTGGCAACGTTTTAAAGGAAAACTGCACTTTTTGGGGGAGTTTTGCCCATCATGCACAATCGTCTTGTGAGACATGAACACACGTCTTTCCCTTTTCGTTTTAAAGACAGAAAAACAGCTAGCACGAGGAAGCTAACAATTATTAACAATTAGCTAACAAACAATTAGCTAACAAATATTCCTTTATCAAGCCTCTAAAAATAACCCCCCCAAAAAACACCAACAACGTTCCGTTTACATAATTTAGCCGAGCTACAGCAACATTGTTATTGTAGGAGCTAACACCAAAGAAGTACTTTTCTGGCGTAGTGACACAGCGCCTCGCTCAGAGCACCTCACGCCACTACCGAAAGGTAAAGCAAAATATTGGAGTTGCTGCATCGCCGGTGAGTTTGAGTTGAACTTAGCAGCTCAACGGGCAGCACAAGTCTTATGCAGAAAGATACAAACATCCCATCAGTTGGCACCCCAGTGAGAGCGGACGTTTCATTATGGTCATATTTTGTCAGTGAAACTGTTAGCACTAGTGCTACATGCTAACACTATGAGAATGGCTTGGTGTTTCACTATAGCTGGATCTGCCCAGCACCCAGAAACATTATTCTTTGCCTCGGGGGTGTAAAAGTACAAAGTTGTATGCCGTGATTATTGGTAGCAAACGCTCTCTCTATGCCGATGTTGTTGACGGAGGTAGCGTTCGTTGCTATGTGCTCTGTCAAATAATGCGCCCAGGAAGGAAGTTCCTGTAATGCTCAAAATTAAGAAAATACAACAAAATACTTGAAGTATTACATGTTATCATGACTGTACCTGTGACCACATGGGCATAGCATGTATATAAAACAATACAACATTGTTTGAGACTTTTTAGAGGTGTTTTAATAGAGGGTTTTATAGGCAGAGTAGGTGAATCCCATTACTTTGCATTATTAGCTGCCTCATGCTATTGGTTTTTCTCTATTTACAACGCACAGAAAAGAGAAAGACACGCATGTTCATGTTTCACATAAGGATTGTGGATGATAGGCAAAATTCCGAACAAGTGCAGTTTTCCTATACCATGCTAGGCTGTCTTTATTTACGACATAATCCAAGGCAAACATTGATCCATTTTTAGTTCTTTTGCGGAGAGAGGGAAGTGGAAAATTTCATAAAATCAATGCAGACTTCAGAGGAGGGGCAGCAACATGAAAATCAAGCACAAACACAAGTCGAAACCTGTTACTGACTTGCTACTTCTCCTCTTGCTTTTATTAGGTCAACGCTTTGGTGTCGAAACGTTTTCCACTAAGGGCTGCACAGGGAAAAAAATCAAAGGATGCAGAGGACACGTTTACATTTTTTAAATCAACTCTGATAGACATGCTGAGACATTTTTTACATTTGAAATAAAAGCTCAGCTCTGTGTTATGTGTCAAAGTATGTACACAATATCTTATAATCAACTATTATATTATCATCGACTATTATATTATCATCAACTATTATATGATCATCGACTATTATATTATAATCAACTATTATATTATCATCAACTATTATATTATAATCAACTATTATATTATCAACTATTATATTATCATCAACTATTATATTATAATCAACTATTATATTATCAACTATTAAATTATAATCAACTATTATATTATCATCGACTATTATATTATCATCAACTATTATATTATCATCAACTATTATATTATAATCAACTATTATATTATCATCAACTATTATCTTGTAATCAACTATTATATTATCATCAACTATTATATTATCATCAACAATTATATTATCATCAACTATTATATTATCATCAACTATTATATTATAATCAACTATTATATTATCAACTATTAAATTATAATCAACTATTATATTATCATCGACTATTATATTATCATCAACTATTATATTATAATCAACTATTATATTATAATCAACTATTAAATTATAATCAACTATTATATTATCATCAACTTTTATATTATCATCAACTATTATATTATCATCAACTATTAAATTATAATCGACTATTATATTATCATCAACTATTATATTATCATCAACTATTATATTATAATCAACTATTATATTATAATCAACTATTATCTTATAATCAACTATTATATTATAATCAACTATTATATTATCATCAACTATTATATTATCATCAACTATTATATTATCATCAACTATTATATTATCATCAACTATTATATTATAATCAACTATTATATTATCATCAACTATTAAATTATAATCAACTATTATATGATCATCAACTATTATATTATAATCAACTATTATATTATCATCAACTATTATATTATAATCAACTATTATATTATCATCAACTATTATATTATAATCAACTATTATATTATCATCAACTATTAAATTATAATCAACTATTATATTATAATCAACTATTATATTATCATCAACTATTAAATTATAATCAACTATTATATTATCATCAACTATTATATTATAATCAACTATTATATTATCATCAACTATTAAATTATAATCAACTATTATATTATAATCAACTATTATATTATCATCAACTATTAAATTATAATCAACTATTATATTATCATCAACTATTATATTATCATCAACTATTAAATTATAATCAACTATTATATTATCATCAACTATTATATTATCATCAACTATTAAATTATAATCAACTATTATATTATAATCAACTATTATATTATCATCAACTATTAAATTATAATCAACTATTATATTATCATCAACTATTATATTATCATCAACTATTAAATTATAATCAACTATTATATTATCATCAACTATTATATTATCATCAACTATTAAATTATAATCAACTATTATATTATCATCAACTATTATATTATAATCAACTATTTTATTACCTTTCACTGTTTAGCTTGTTTCCTTTCTGCTTTCTTCTCGTACATGTTTTTATTGTAATATTATGTGTTTTTGCTATTATAACTGTGACCCAACCAAATTTTCCTAAAATTGCAACTTTATTCTTGTTTCTCATAATAGTATGACTTAAAAAAAAAAACAAACATATTTCATTTTTATCATTTTCCCATTTTGACTGTTGTTTTTTGTTTTGTTATGGCCAATTAAAAAACAGCAGTAAATGACTCGGACACCCCGTGCTAAAGGTTAAAACGGATTTATTTAAGCTGCTTTGGTGAGCGAGGGAAGCAGAAAACCCCAGGAAATGGAAAATGGGGTCAGGAGTTCAGCAGAGGCGCTGCAGAAAAATAAATGGAAAAAACATATAGATGTTTAAACATGCTAAGCTATCTTCAGTCATGTCAAAAGCAGAATTGATCTATTTTTAGGTCTTTTGGTGAGAATTGCATGCAGAAATCTCCAGAAAACACTTCACGGGAGGCGCAGCAGCTTGACAAACATAAAGACAAAAATGTTTTGAAAATGTGTTAAGCCAGCTTTAGTTATATACAACATTGATCAATTTTGAGTTCCTCCGGTGAGGGGGGGAGCAGGAAGCTCCAGGCCTCCAGTGAGGCTGCAGAAGCTTGATAAAAATAAACAAAAGAAGATGCATTCAAACTTGATAAGGTTGTGACGCCTCCTGTTAAATGGTGTGGCTGTGCAAGCTGACACATCGTGCAGTATATACGTACAAGGCGACTCATCATTCCATGGGTTTTTAAACTGGACACTTGTCTTCCATTAGCACCTGAGAAGAAGCCAATTAACACATGTAGCGTGTATGCATCAGGCCCAGTGGGCACGTGCCATTCTATGTGTGTGTGTTTCCAAGACAGAGAGGTAGTGCCATAGAAACAATGTGACAGGCAGATGGAGAGAGGGAAAGGGAAAGAGGGAGTTAGTGTGTGCTGTGAATGCAAATAACCGGCCATCACGGGAACTGTAAGCAGACATGAGTCATCCACTATTGGTGTGTGTGTATATACGCTATTGAACCTGCGCTGATTGAATCATCCTATATATCACTATTAGGCTGCTTGCGGAATCAAACATCATTTTCACAGTCAAGTGCTTGTTTTTCTGCTAGGGTTTCAAGGTACATGACATTTTTGGCGCCCCCTATGGGATCTCAAAAGGTGCTCAAAATGTTTCGTTAGCCGTGCAAGAAAACATGTAATACAAATACAGTGGTGTAGTACGTGTTTGACCCCTTCCTGAGGTCTTATTTTTTTCATGTTTGTCACACTTAAATGTTTCATATCATCAAACAAATTGAAATAGTAGGCAGTGACAACACAACCAAACACAAAATGCAGTTTTTTAATGAAACTTTTTATTATTAAGGGAGACAAAATCCATATACATGGACCCGTGTGAAAAAGTGATTGCCCCCTAAACCCAATTATAGATTGGGCCCCCCTTAGCAGCAACAACTGCAATCAAGCGTTTATGATAACTAGCAATGAGTCTCTTCCAGCGCTGGGGAGGAATTTTGGCCCACTCATCTTTGCAGAATTGTTGTCATTCAGCCACATTGGAGGGTTTTGCGGCATGAAGCGCCTTTTTAAGGTCATGCCACAGCATCTCAATAGGATTCAGGTCAGGACTTTGACGAGGCCACTCCAAAGTCTTCCTTTTGTTTTTCTTCAGCCATTCAGAGGTGGACTTGCTGGTGTGTTTTGGATCATTGTCCTGCTGCAGAACCCAAGTTGGTTTCAGCTTGAGGTCACCAACAGATGGCCGAACATTCTCCTTCAGGATTTTTTGGTAGACAGCAGAATTCTTTGTTGCATTTATCACAGCAAGTCTTCCAGGTCCTAAAGCAGCAAAACAGCCCCAGACCATCACACTACCACTACCATATTTTACTGTTGGTATTATGTTCTTTTTGTGAAATGAGGTTACTTTTAGGTGAAAGAAAAATGGTAAAAAATACAGTATAGGAGTAGTAGTACTGTAGTAGTACTGTGCAGCATGGGACAAAGTTAGAAGGTGCATTCAAGGACTGTCAAACAAAGTGGGACAAAATGCCGCTGGCATTAAACATGCAAAAGCTGTGGGATTTCTAATTGATTTCTAATTGTGTATTATTTTTGACATGACCTTTAAAATCAGTGCACACTTCCATGGCCAGTATACAACTGTCAATAATGTCATGTGTTTCATGTGTGTTGTTGTTAAATAAGGTTTACATGAGACAATGTCACACATTTCTTACGACGCATACCAAAAGGCTCCGTTGGACCCCCCCACACACAAAAGCTGAAGCCAGAGTTGTTGAAAATTTACATTTATAAGGAAAGGAAATGAGAATTGCTGGTGGGCAAGAGGCCAAAACTCGTAGAATGTTTTTTTTTAAGTACCCGTATTCGTGTGGACATGACCTAATTAGCCCCGTTTGCGACCCCTGATAAACGTGCGACAATATTCATTCATTTCCTTCATTCAGTGTGTTATGTGAGGGAACTTGGTGGCAGCAAAGTAGTGCCACTCCAAAACCAATTAATTGAAGTGAGATATTAGCGCGTGATGCAGTGTGTCCATTGTTTTTGCTAAGTGGGTACAAAACCCCAACATGCAATTGTCAACATGATGGATTACAGCACTGAGACAATTGATTCTCAACTTCAGCAGAAATTCCCCATTAAAAGTGACAGTGAAGGTGTTGAACGCTGCGGCATTGTTAGGAGAAATGAGATGATTATGAGGTACAATAAACAAAAATGGAACCCGAGAGGAGTCCACGCTGCTGATTGCTGAGAAGCGCTCCCACTGCTTGCTCAGTCGGTCAGTGAAATCAAGAGGGATTAGAGCAATGATCCAGATACCATCATGCAGTTCAATCAGCCACCCACCCAGCACCAGCCCGTCTCTCCGCCTTGTGGGGGTTTTAGTCTCCGGATCGATCGGCACGCCTCATTTCCATTCTAGGAATTCTTGAGCGGCACATCGACGCGGCTTGCTATCTCAATGCCTTTTCCCATACCCTTGGCCCCGCACATGGCTGCCCTACATATCCCCCCATCCAGCTAGATACCTGATCTATAATTTTGCAGAGCTTCAAAGGAAATATGGCGGTCAGCTTTGGAACGATCCGGGATATGACAGAAGAGGACGGCAGATCTGAAGGTCCTTGCACTGGTAGTGTTGTTTGGATTTAAACATCATACGACTTCATAAAAACACAACACTATTCAGTCAATGTGCGTTTGTGTTTGTCTTCATCCCCTCTTGCCCTGGTGTTGCATCACTGATGGCCCAGGACTGAATCCTGATGATCCAAGCTTATTCATGAGGGAAGGGCCAGGAGTTGCACAGACGATGATCCACATGCTTTAGTATCTTTACTCTTAAAGAAAGTGTTGGTTTATGTTTATGTTGCTCTTTACAGTTCACCGGCAGTGTAGGGGTGCACGCAGCTGACTTTCATACAGCCAGCCTGGGATTGATTCCCGCTCAGCAGGGGTATCACGAGATCTCATGGGAGAGAAGCCGTCTCCCTTGGTGTTCTGAGCATCTGCGTCAGCGAGTGCTGTGTGGCTCTTTTTCCATCGGAGTTGAACAATTTATGCCGTCTTAATGTCCCAGCAGAAGCTGTAGTAATTCTACATTTGATCAAAGTTACTTTAGATTTGTCAGATCTAAACACGCAGCTGTTTGGACTTGTCTGGACTTGCATTTGGCAGAGCGTCAAACTCATAACACACCTCATATGTAGAAGAGATGCGTGGTGATGATTATCTACATGGTCGCTATGTTTAGCTAGTGATGGTGAGCATTAAAAGTGAAAGACAGGAAGGGCTTCTTGCTTCATGTATTTCTTTGGTAATTCAATACAAGCGGTCAACAAAGGTGAAGTATCCGCTGCGCAGGCTCGCGGGAGTGTAGCTCCACCTTGGTTCCGCAGGTTTGAAAGCTGCATAAACCCCTCCACAATGCAACCCAAACCCTGACCATCGACAGAGCCAAGAAGGCAGAGCTTGGGCACACTCCTCTGTCGCCTGGCAACACATCACCTTCCTGGCAAAAGACACATGGGTGCATGCACTTGCCGTACTATCGTCATCAGCTGTCTTAATGCTGGCTGAGCAGTTTGCCCCTGACCGTGATTACAACATTGGTTCTGATGCTGCTGTGTTGTACAATATAGAGTTAATAAGTTCTAGACCCGACTGTGATAAGTCAATTTCCACAAAGTAGGATTCCTTATTTATAAATGGAATATTTTCATAGTCAGAGCATAAAAAACCTGTTCACGGCCTTCTAAATAAGGTGTTTAACATTATCAGAGCCCTCTAGAAGATGAAATAACACACCTACAGTCACCTTTAGCATAGTAGCATTTTTAGCCGCTTTCATAGCTGGAAACATATGTAAACACTTAGCACTATTATGGTACTTGTTAGCATGCTAACATTAGCATGTTAGCGTTGCCAGCATGCTAACATTAGCATAGCAGCATTTTTATCCATTTTCATAGCTAGGCACATATAAACACTTACCACTATTATGTTGGGTGTTAGCATGCTAACGTTAGTGCGTTAGCACTGCTAGCATGCTAACATTAGCAATTAAAATATGTACGGTAGATAAAATAAATGTAGTACCAATATTTATGGTGTAATGCACAATATGGGGGGGAACTATGGCGCTTGGCAGAGGTCTGCGCTCTCTGAGTGCTTTTTGCGTTCGGTATTTAGTCATTGTTTGCTGTTACGTACATGCTACATTCGCCAGGAACTTTTCCTACCTGCTTGCTTATTGCATTTTGGTGAGCATTTAGCTGAGCTCTATCACAAGCCTTATTTTCTGACTCTCACATTTGTGTGGACTTCTGCTTCTTGCAAGCTTTCCTCTTTTTCCCTGAATTAAAAGACTGTATTGATTGCACCTGCACAATGTCCTTGAATCCTGGGGTGGCTCCACATGCTATAATAGCAGAACATGACAATTATACTTTCTTTCTTCTCCATTTGGACAAGTGGCAGCGCAGATCAAATATTTTCTACCAGGGATGTCACAAGATCTAGCCAGATTAAAAGGTCTACGCACCATTTCATCATATAAACTTTCTAAAGGATATGCTTGTTCATATTTAAAGCTTTTGCATCCCGCAATGGCGAAGACCCCAGTAACATCAGCTTTAGCCTGAGTGTAAACAGCAGACGGACGGATTTACAAGAACTGCAGGACTGAGACTGAGGCTCGACACTCCTGCAGGGAGCCCTGAAATGCAGCCAAGAGGCATTTTGGGGACAGAGGGGGGGACTTTCTTCATTCTTAAACAGGAGACTGTCCTTCACCTGTAGAGATATGCTAGTATTAAGTCTAATTTTTTAACAAATTTTTAACAAATAAAGCGGTGTACGAGACAGAGGATGTTTACAGTGATTATAGCAAGGATTTGAGCGATGTGTCAATAGTTTTCGAGGAGGAGATGAAATAGAGAACTTTAAGAACATGGACTTAAGCCTTAAGACATGGAGATGAAGATTTGATTCAAAAGACAGAATGGTAAGCGTAAATGACTCTGGAGTTGCTTATTGTTTTTAATTTGGCTTCTTAATGAGCGTAAAGGGGTTTTATAGCCTGTTTGATTGTATAATAAACATATTGCTGTCAAAAGATGTTTCTATAACATGTATAATGCTTTGCAGCCTTGTCGCTATGGTGGAATAGTGTTTAGAAGACATTATGTAAACAAGACTTACCCTCTTGTGCCAACTTTGATATAGTGGTCGTTCTTCTTGTTCTTCTCCTGTGTATCGGTGGAATAGCAACCCTTTTCAAAATGTGTTTATACCATACTTTCAAGCCAAATGCTTCTAGTAAAGGTGTTCCTTCGAAGCAGTCCTGATCACTGAAATGATCACTGCGAAGAACAGAACTAAAGGTGGGCACCCATCTGTCTCTCATTCTCTCCACTTGCTTTGTCCATTGTTGTATTAAACTTTGGGACCTAAACCTAAACCGCACTTTTGGAAAAGAAAAACTTACAGTGTCACTCAGAAACTGTGAACATCCAGCAGCAACACAACTTTTTGGCATGACAACTATTTTGATGAAAAATACACTGACCCAACTCGAAGAGCGTTTGTTTACTCTGCTTTAGCTGAGAGGTGTCACCCCGATGACGTCACATCCGGAAATGAGGCTGAGCTGTGAGCTAGTTCGTCAGGAGTGGCGCCATCAACTATAAATGTAATTTTTGTGAATGTACCATTCGCTTTCAAAAAATCGAACAATGTAAAGCATAATTAGAACCTTTTAAATGTTTATTTTTAAATGTTTATATCTTTCATTCGTAATTTATATGCATTTAGAATTGTTCTCTGCATGTAAAACTATCATTGTAAAACTATAAAAAGGTGTTTTGTGTTCGCATTTTTGGCTTTCTGGAACAGATTAATTGTTTGTACATAATTTTTTATGAAAAAATGGATTTGGTGAGCGTCCATTTTGGTTAGAGTTGGACCTTCTGGAACGGATGAATGACGCTAACTAAGGTTCCACTGTAGATGCAAACAACCGAGTAGTTACGATGCTAATTTGAAGACAATAATGATTAATGCAGTTGTCATCAAAAAACTGTCTAGCAGACAAAAATTAAAAATAAAAGCTACCAACTGATAAAAAAACATGGTTTTATTTTTTTCCATTGATTTTGTCTTAAAACATATTTTCCGAAAACAGATCCTGAAAAAGAGTCACCTGATATTCAGTGTCGTCTTCTGGTCGGATCAATAAAGGTGTAAACGCAAAGTAGGATTACTGTATATAGTCAGCAAGATGAGCCGACATGCATTTACCTCTTGCTATAGTCTACGTTGCCAAATAAAAGCACATCCTGGTGAAAAGTTCTACCTTGATCCAGCGGGAAAGTGTCTAAGATGTACATAATGAAGCCTTTGATGGCTGGTAATGAAGCGTAAGTGTGGAATCTGACCCGCATCCAGCAGTTGAGAGCCAGTCTTGTCTGTCTTTTCCCTCTCTTCGCTAGAATAAACATGCAGCTCTTCTCCAGATTGTGCCGGGGATGAGGCTGGAGGAAAGCCAGAGGAGCTCCACTTCCACCCGCCCCCCAGATGCCATCCCTGCTCTGCTTTGGTTGGGCTTGGATAGGTGGTCTGCCCAGTCTTGGAACCATAAAGAACGATCTAAAAAAGTACATCCAAAGTTGCACAAACTCTTGCAATATCTAGTGGTGTTTAGCACTGTTCCTGGTTTTATTTTGGTAGGGTTTTGTTACTTCCTGATTTTGTTCCTCTTCCAAACAAGGACTTTGATTTGGATTTTTATGTGATGTCTTTTGTGCATTGGAGTCCAGTCTGTTTTGTGCTGTTAGACAAGAAGGAGTACCGAGTGACAATATATTCTGCTATGCTAGCATCCTGCACGAGCTGCTTAGTTGCGAGCTCGCGACTCGTTGATGCCATGCGCTTGTCACTTGTTTTAACATTTGATAATACATCAGTGTTTGATTGCATGTTGTACATACCTGACAGCTAATGATCCTATTGTGTTATGACCTCACCTCTTTCGCCATTAAAGAGAGTAACAATTTTTAGGCCGCCGCCTATCAACGGTGGAAATTAATAATAATAATAATGGATTTGATTTTTTTTGTAGAACTTCACAATGAAGCAAAGTGTATTCCTTCACTGATCAGCCACACGCTGGGGGTGGTAATCCACATCTGTAGTCACAGCTGCCCTGGGGTAGTCTTACGGAAACGTTAATGCCAATTCACGCTTACGAGCCCCTCCTACTGGCAGTTGAAGTGTCTTGCCCGGGGACACAACGGCAGTGACTGGGTGGAGGGAGCGAGGATCGAAGCGCCTGGATGACCTGCTCTACCTCCTGAGCTACTGCCGCCCTTAGTAATGCTGAGTTACCTTGTACCTTTGCGTACTGGTGACGATGTATTGAAAGATAAGGGGACTTATTACCTATAAAATATTGTTATTGCAGTCACTTTGTGTTGGAGTTCCCCTGTTGCTTTGCGGTAGCATGCTGCAGTGGTAATGATGCTTGCACTTAATACAGGCAACTGTGGTTTGAATCCCTGCTGGTGACAATTTTTACTGTCTTTTTTTTTTTTTTACTGATACTGGCCCTCACAGAGTCACCCCCCAAAAATCTGCATGGTTAAGCCGCCACTGAATGCCCAGGTACCAAATGCACCGCCCGCCACTGGTGTTTTCTGACATCTGATCGACTTGTTGGACCTTAGAGGTTTCACTGTACTGGCTTGAGTTGTACAGAAATTAAATGTAATAGTCGATGAAAGACCAAATACATTACATTTTTTTAATTTCTGAGGCAATCACGAGCATCTAAAACGGTGAAAACTGTAAACGCTTTCCATGCAAACAATCAGTCTGTTAGTATTTCCATCGGGTGCATGTGAAAATGACTCAATGAACTTCTCAATGAACACTCAACACCCTCAGGGGCTTGTTTCCTGTACAATAAAAATACATTACTTCATTTTGTATGCAAGGTGGTGAGCTGTGTGAGTGTGTGTGTGTGTGCTGGTGTGGCCCTGTGCTGTACTCAGCCTCAACCTTAGATGACTTTGCAGACACGCTCTGCGGTCTACCGCTGGTGTGCAGGCCTCCCCTCTACAACCGCCACCATCCATCCCCCTACAGCACCTCCACCCCGAATCGTGGCGCACATCTGCTGTGTGTTTCCCCAGAACATCCAGCACAAACTAGCACACGATGAGAGAAGTCTCATCAATTAGGCCTTGTATACGGATGTAACCGCTGTTAATTCACTTAACCTGAGATGTTCAATTGTGTTAGCCTCCCATCTGTAGCTCGGCTAACCGACTCCCTCCCCTACAGCAGCCATGTTGTACTCACTTTCATGACATCCACGATCCACATTTTTCACTCTTCTTGCATTAGTCATGGCCCTCTGTGTGTTAGGCCTTTGTAAATAGCTTCCACAGACAGACTAAAGTTCAATCCAAAGGTCAAAAGTGATACATTGTCTGCTGTCAAAAAACAGGAGAAAGTGTTGCACATTGGCAGGACTTACTGCAAAAAAGAAAAAATCAAAGATCCACTGCATGGTCAAAGATCCACTACATGGTCAAAGATCCGCTGCATGGTCAAAGATCCACTACGTGGTCAAAGATCCACTGCATGGTCAAAGATCCACTACATGATCAAAGATCCACTGCATGGTCAAAGATCCACTACATGGTCAAAGATCCACTGCAGGGTCAAAGATTCACTACATGATCAAAGATCCACTGCATGGTCAAAGATCCACTACATGGTCAAAGATCCACTGCATGGCCAAAGATCCACTACATGGTCAAAGATCCACTGCATGGTCAAAGATCCACTACATGGTCAAAGATCCACTACATGGTCAAAGTTTCACTGCATGGTCAAAGATCCACTACATGGTCAAAGATCCACTACATGGTCAAAGTTTCACTGCATGGTCAAAGATCCACTGCATGGTCAAAGATCCACTACATGGTCAAAGATCCACTACATGGTCAAAGTTTCACTGCATGGTCAAAGATCCACTACATGGAGGGTGTCTCTGCTGTTTTTAAGGCTCTACTGCAAAAAAGTGAGTCAAAGAACCTCTACATGACAGAAGTTGTCTAGTCTTTCTTATACAGTTGTTCATCCCTCGCCAAGTTGGATTTCACACCTTCACTCAACCACGTTTTTTAAAAAATATATGAATTAATGATTGAATGGACGAATGAATGAATGATTTTGGCAGAAAAATTGCATCGCGTGCACTTATTCTTAAAGTTAGTGTTACCAGATCTACAACAAGATATTCAAATCATTTTTTGTTGTCAAAAATAAATACTGGAATGGCTCACACACGTCTCCAGTCCATTCATCCTGAGAACTACACTTCCTCACTCTCATTACAAGAACGCCAGAAGCATTCAGGGACAATCCAAAAACGGCTTTATAATGCGTGCATGTGTGCGTGCGTGTGTGTCAAAAAATAGGAAGATAAAGAAAAACATGAAGTGGATATTCTTATCACTCTTTTCACTCTTAATTTGGATGTACAGTTTGCTACATTGAGGTAAATTACGTGATGTCTTTGAATGCAACCCCTCATTGCTCATAATAACACGGTTTAAAGTGTGTTTCAAATGTCCTGCTACTAGTGTTAGACTAGTGACAGAAAAATAGATTTTTAGACTTGTGTGGTATGTTTTAGCTTGATTGAAATATTCACTTCATTTGGAGCTGTTCAATATGTATAATCCAGTCCTGTCAATGGTCTTTCTCTTAATTAAATACAGTAAAAATGGGCATATTTCTGACGTAGTTGCTAATGGTGATTAATCCCGATTAATTAATTTTAAAACTGTGATTAATCGGATTTAAATCGGTAATCATTTGGCAGCCCTCGTAATTACATGAGGTTATATTCATATTTATATTCATATATATTGACAGATGGCCATGTGCTTAGCATGTTGGCCACACAGTCAGGAGATCGGGAAGATCTGGATTCGAATCTCCGTTGGGCATCTCTGTGTGGAGTTTGCATGCTCCCCCCGTGCATGCGTGGGTTTTCTCCGGGTACTCCGGTTTCCTCCCACATTCCAAAAACATGCATGTTAGGTTCATTGGTGACTCTAAATTGTCCATAGGTATGAATGTGAGTGTGAATGGTTGTTTGTCTATATCAGTGGTTGTCAACTGGTTTGTTCACACCTCAGTGACAAGCGGTGACCCAAATTGTGGAAATCTTCCAACTGGGACTACTCAAATATCTTACATTTAAAGGGAGTGCAGTGGTGAAATGATGTCTCTGTTTATGGCATGCTCTTCTCCAGCAGATATCTGCAGCTGTGTGTCAGAAGGAAGGCACGTTACGTCCCCGCTGAATGTCTCAAACATGACAAAGCCACCCACAAACATGTGCACACCTCGTGGCAGCATAGCATGTGAATAAAAGACAAGAACGCGAGGTGCATTCACAAACACTGGGTCATTCTACCATTTTTAATTTTTTTTGCCCAGGGAAAAACCCAAGACACACCAGTTGATAACCACTGCTGTACATGACGAGCTGTTTTAAAGGCTCACCTGCAAAAACACTGGTCAGAGCGAGTCAGAGATGTTTCTTCAAGTTCAAGTTCTCATCATGCAACGGGGGGAGGAGGAGTATTTATGAGGTGACAGCGGGGTCACGGCTGCAGCTGCAGTCATATACTGTAATCAAGCATCCGGCTGAGGGCCTGCAGGGGTATAAATCAACGGCGTGAGATGCCGCTAAAAAACGAACACGCGCATGCATGCAGGCGTAGGACAAATAAGCAATAACTCAGCAAGCCAGATATCAAACACATGCAGATACACAACCTGCTGCTCTCTGCTAATTCCAGCCATTAGGAGTGACATTTAAACATATCTCCCCAGTGAACGGCCGCCTGTGTAGAGCACCTTTTCATTAAGCGCTTATGTGTGGGCCTCAAGGGGTGACAAGGGGACGTCTGTGTGTGTATGTGTGTGTGACAGCGACTAAGAGGCGAAGAGCGCAGAGATAAAGAGTGCAAGATGAGGAGAGAAGACAGTGATTTATTCCCATTCGCTGGTTGGAAGTGTAGCACGTAAATCAGCAGCATCCCTGAGCAATGGCTGTTACGCCGACTTACTACAGGGTCAGGCGACTCAAGCTGGAGCGCTACAGGATGTTCAGCCCCAAATTACAGCCTGGGCTTCCTCCTCAGCGATCATGTCCAGGTCATGTCACAGTTTCACACTGTGTTTTGAGCCTCAATAGCACAGGTATCATTTTTTTATTCTCAGAAAAGTTCTCAGTTCTTTCTCATAGACTTACTGCCATAACGTTTTTTTTTATTTTTTTATTTATTTACGACTTTCTCCTCCTGATTTAATTACTCATAAAAGTTTATGACGTTAATGTTACACAGTTATGACATTTTGCTGCAATTTACAACTGTATGATTGGGGCTTTTTTCACTTTTCATGCAACACGATGACTTAAATCTCATGAATGTAATTTTAATTTTTTAGTATCTATAATTAATATGACCTTTTTCTTTAAAAAAAAAATTAACTCTCGGAATGTTAGGACTTTACTTATGCAAGAAGTTGTAATATTTTGATATTTTGACTTTTTTTCGTTAATATGACTTAATTGTCATGAATGACAACTTTTTCCATCTACCATTAAAAGCTTTTATAATAATAGTTATAATAAAACAAGTGTTTTATTACAGTCAGAGGGTTTATAATATATAAAATATTCTAATGGGCTGAGTACTCATGCAAAGACTCCTGTGGCATTTACGTCTGCTAACATTGGCCTAATTAGTAATATTTCATATTGCATTTTATTCCTGGTGCTCGCCTCAAAGTGAGCATATCTAGCGCATTTCCTCGGCTGAAAATCTATCTCGCTTATACACAGATAATATCATCAGGGAATGCTCTTTTTTTTTATTTCTCCATGTCCCCTCGGGAACCTCGTAGGTTCCCAATAAATGGTGATGCCATCTCCAGATTAGTTAAACAGTGAAATAGCGGCACTTTCATAGCCAATTTTAAGCTGAAAGCCTGGATATAACCTGGTCGCGACCAGTCACGGTTTTCATCATAGAGAAAAAGCCCAATACCAATATTGAGCGATATTGCATTTTTAAGCCAATTTTGAGCCAATAATATCGGTGGGCCGATATTATCGGACATCCCTAATCGTAATGTTAAGACTATGATTGTGAAATGACATAATTTTTATCCTAATATTTTGACTATTCACGTAATAGTACTGTTTTTTCTTGCTAAATCCCAACTTCAGGCTCATTATATTTATATATTTAAACGTATGACGCATTCTGTTATTAATAATATCACTTTGGTGCGGGTCGCTGGTATTTTTGTCAAGAGACCAAAGGCTCTGAGCTTTACAGAGCACCAAAACATTTGTGCTGATTCGGGTGTACTTTCTATTAGATGCAGAGCATCATGCTCACGTTTTGATCCGGGTGAAATTCCTCCCGTTAGCTCTCAAACAATATTGTTGCACGTTCAAGGACGGGCGACTGAAGCCTCATAATTACATTATGCCCTTGGGCTTGCACCTTTTTGGTTTCAAACAGTGCAGGGCGCTGACTTTGCTTTTTATGATGGTGCCCCCGTTTTGAATAAAGGCCTTCACTGTGAGATGTGAGCAGTTTTGCAAGTGTGCATTACAGGTAACATTTGCACCTTGAGCTAAATACAGTGGATCGCAATCAAGGATGCTGGTTTTATAAACAAGGTTTCACAGAGGATGTAATGGAAATAATCTGTTCCAGGGTCAAACTTTCAACTTTATTGACTGTACTGGAATCGTACAAGTGTAAACTCAAGCCTCTTTCACAGAGAGGCAGCAAAATTGCAGCTTGTGACTCGTAACAGAAGATCCAACATTTTTGCCCTTTATGCAGAATGATTACAGTCGTCACTTGCCACATCGCGGTTCAAATTTGCCAGCTTCACTCTACCATGGTTTTCCAAAAATATATTAACAAATCTTGCTGTTTCATGGTTGAATATGGCCTTTTATTAGCCAAAAGATATGCATATTTAAGCAAAATGTACGTATTTTTGCCTAAATTACACATTTTCAAGCATAAAATGACTAAACAAACTAAAATACAAATATAAGATATTCAGAAGACGCATTCAAAGACGTGATGCTATGTAGTATTCCCTAGGTTCCCAAAGTGGGGTACGAGTACCCCCAAAGGTATGTGAATAAAAATGGAAAACAATTAGCGCCCAACACTCACAATTACGAGCGCACCTGAACGCCTCATAGCACAGAGCGCACAGTTCTAGCAGAAAGAAGGAAGGAGGCACGAGACACTAGCAAGGTCTTCATTGCTCTGTGTGAGTTCTATGAATACTGTACGGTAAGTTTGATGATTACGTTGTGCATTAAGAGCGTTCCATCTTAAAGGTTTCATTCATGTTGGCGTTCCAAATCCCCACACTGAAAACCTTCAGTCTGAGCGTGAGTGGCGATTTCCCAGAAAATGAGGGTATTTTTGTACTTTGGATGCTGCTTTATCATGTTTGTTCAACTTCCCCTTTCAACTTGGTATCAAATTAATATGCAGATTTAAATCATAGCGATTGCACGTGGACAAAAGTGAAGCTCAAGTTCAACCCCTTCAAAGGGAAGATCCCAACATCCGGCTGAAATAAAAGATGTGTAGGACGAATACTTAGACACTTTTTTCATCTCCAAGGGAAATTCACATCTTATCTACTTATCAGTGCTCATGTAAAACGATACAAATCTCTGAACCATTCAATTCTCTTTTGATTTTTAAAAAAATGTTAAAAATCTGAACAAATTCCCCAGAAACTTATTTTTACTCTTATCATCAGTGGCAAACTTCTTTTTACACTTGTATGACTGTTTCCAAAGATACAGTGTCTCTTTAAAAATTGCCTGTGCAGTTAATAAAGGCTTTTAATAAAGGTTGACTCTGGAACAGTTTAATTCTACCTGCATTGTTGCCATCCATCCATCCATCCATCTTCTATGCCGCTTATCCTCACTCGGGTCGCGGGATGCTGGAGCCTATCCCAGCTGGCTTTGGGCAAGAGGGAGGGTACACCCTGGACTGGTCGCAACATAGACAAACAACCATTCACTCCCACATTCATACCTACGGACAATTTAGAGTCGCCAATTAATATAACATGTTTTTTTTTTTTGAATGTGGGAGGAAACCGGAGTACACAGAGATGCCCAACGGAGATTCAAACCCAGATCTTCCCGACCTCCTGAAGGTGTGGCCAACATGCTCGGCCACCGTGCGGCTACTGGATTGATCTCGATGGGGAGAACTGTTCTGAATTAGAGTGAAACCTCATTCATTTGTTCCAAAAGTTCAGGTGAAAACCTAAATGTACAAAAATCGAGGCGATTTTTCCACATAGGAAATGATGTAAACCCAGTTAATTCATTCCAGACACCTGTTTTATGTGCACAAAAGGATGCAAAATAATTATAAATGACGAGTAGATGGAACTTACTGTTGACTTATTGTTGACTTCCCGTACATCCTACCGAGAGCAAATTCAATAGTGTTTCTCACCTTCTTTATCAAACTGATGCCACTCGCAGTTTTCTTTGGCCCCATGGTGGGTTATTTAGCAGTTGCGCTCAAAAAATGTGAGTCAGAAACACCTCGGTTGCTTAGTTTGGGCACTTGATATTGCGGAACGATACAGTACTAGTTTGTTACAAAGGCCGAGGTACAGTTTTCACAAAAATGTTCAACAAAAGGCAAATAATGCAAAACCTGGAGCGTACGAAAATCGAGGTTTGACTGTACAAACAAATGGTTGACTTTCTCAGAGCAGATTGTGTTCAACTTTAGAGGTTTCACTCTATTTGCTTTTATGTTCAGTGGTTAACTTCTTTTTTATTGTACAGTACGTCAGCCCAAACCTATAGAATGATAGTAGTCCTTTAGGTACGACAGAAGGCTTATTTGCAAGGGAAATGAGGCTGATTGTGGTTGTTAATAAACGTCTGCTCTTTCACCACAGGAGGCCCGCTAATTACCTTGCCTGAGACGTATGGCAATTTCCAGCCAAGTCATTCCTGGTGGTGCGCGGTGCATAGGGCACCCTTTGACTGAAGGTAGGGACTGCCTCTTTTACTACAGCTGACTGAGCCATCACTGGATGTGCAATCTCATTAAACCTTGACTGACACTAAAACAGAACCACGGGAGCTCGGAGGTAGTGATTTAATTATGAATCAGCATGATTGAACTGCAGTGACAGGCCACATTCGTCTGCATTTGCATTGCTTCTTATTTGGCTTTAAAGTCAAAAGAATGATTATCATGTCAATGTTGAAGCTGTGACTCAAAGCGCCGTCTCCAAGGTGATAACACATTTACATTGTAACCATGGACACCGAATCTATCACATTTGTGCATGGCATTTAGTTACTTGCAAATCAGATAATGTCTGACGAGCGTGTCTTTCACAAACGCAGCAAAAAAAAAAAAGCAATAAAAGCAACTCCGACATACTAGCAGATAAGGTTGTAAAAATGCTGACGAAGGACAAAGTGAATGATCAGTGTGTATCAATAGCTGCCATCTTAAGTGTACGGAAAGATGCTCGCTGTGGCTCGGGCCTCTAATTTCGTCAATGGGTGCCTCCAGAGTGCTACTCCAACCCCTCCTAGCAGGGGCGCTGAGTGGACGGCGTGAGGTGAATGATAAGCGTGTCTCTCGGCTTGATATTCCCAGCCAGGTCATCAAATCACTGCTCGTCCTACAGCAGCTTTTATTGAGCCATACATTTGGAGTAAGTGAGTGGTCAAGCTACAGTGTGGGCCTGTAAAAGTCTATATACTGTATACTGTATACTTTATACTGTATACTGCGTATCAATACTGTGTTGTTTTGGTCGTTCATGTAAGGAACCTTTTTCTTGTCAGGGGTCGTTCTTGTGAAGTCCTCCAACTGGGCGTGTAAGGGAACATTATTACGGATTTCGGAATCAGATTTTTTGGCACAGAGCAGTTTGTCGGTTTGTTCCGTACTGAGATGACAGGAAGTGGAACCCTTCGTGCTATAGTCACGCTTCAACTCTGTAAACAAATACTGTGCAGCCCAGCCTTTGGCCGATAGTGCCAAGGCCCATTTGCCCAAAAAAATTCACCCCAAAAACGGGTCTTGAAAAAGAGGGCTGTCTTAGATTCAGGGTTGTCTTATATTCAGGTCAATACTGTATATTGGTAATCACATTTTACGGAACTGTAGCTAGCTAGTTTGCTGCAAAATCGAAAGTGTCTGGATCGGTTCGCAGCTGGGTGTGAAGCGTCTGGGATGAGAATCAGCACCTCCAAGTCCGAGTCCATCGTCCACGGTCGGGGATGAGATCCTGCCCCAAGTGGAGGAGTTCAAGTACCTCAGGGTCTTGTTCACGAGTGAGGGAAGGATGGAATGCAAGATCGACAGCCGGATTGGTGCGGCGTCTGCAGAGATGCGGACTTTGCATCTGTATATGGTTTTAAAAAAACGGTTGAAATTATCGATTATCGTCGATAATTTTTAGCACAATTATCGATCACAAAATTTGTTATTGTGACAGGCCTAATGCTAGCATGTCTTTTGTGTCCCTGCAGTAACCCCGTAGCCTGCACATTAGCAATCTGGTGTAAACAAAGACTAATAGGAGTATAAAGGTGACTATAGGGGTGTTATTTAATGTCTACAGAGCTCTAATAATGGTAAAAAAAATGTAAACGTATTTAGAAATATGGAAATATTCCATTTGTTAATATTGAATCTTACTTTGCAGGAATCCATTTATTGCCAATTACCGCAATAAACGATCAGGGACGACTGTACAATGAAAACATAAATGCTGTACAACTCAGAATTAAAACAAAATTTGGGGGGGGGGAAACACATCTAAAGTTGCATAAAATTCTGCAAAAAATGTTACAACTTTACCTAAAAAAAGTCCTGTACTGTTAATGAAAGGTTTTATAAGAGAGAGCTTGACCATAGAACAGACTATTTCTATTTCCCTTATTTTTAAGAAAAAAAATTGTTTCATGCTAAATACATGTTTTCAAAAAAATATTTTATACTTTTAAAACTGTATTTAAAGTCAATACCAATTAATTTTTAGCCCTCTATGCGGTTTAGGTAAATAAACGCCCGGCTATAGCTGCCAAATTTATGATAAGTATGTGTGACCTTGATTTCAGATATTTAATCTGGCTTTTATTTCAGTTTTTGCAGCGCACACAAGCCAAAAACGCTAACCTCGGCTACAAGCTAATGCTACCTCTTGCAATGCTTAATGACCCCTTGTGCATTGACTTTGTCCTACTGTGACATCACGCAGATAATGATGATAATGTGACTTCCCCTCACTGCTATAGCTGCACTACCAGTATTAGCATTCTCACTTCAGCCATTCTGAATACACCTTACTTGATAATAATTACCATCCATGTTAATTTCGTCAGATCGGGACTCTGTTTATGTTGACTTACAACCCGGAATCAAATCAGTGAAACCGCAAGGACAGAGCTGAACAACCAACAGCTGTGCTTCCCCTGCACATTATATGACTATCTCACCGCCCCACAAGGTCACATGGAGTTTGAAGCAAGATGCACCCACGCAGGGGGAAAGAGAGGGCGCAAATCCCTAATGTTTATTTTAACATACATCCAACAATCATTTTTGCGTGATGGTCAAAGACGTTGACAGTGGCATGTCATGTTATTAGCAATAGGCTAGTATATTAGATGCTAGACCTTAGCCTTAAGCGGATGCGGGAAACAGGAAATGGGAAGAACTTACTGTGCAGGTTTTCAAAATGTTGTAGTCTGTGATAACTGTCAACTGTGGTTATACTAACACAGGATCACCCAAAACGTACTGTATTTCAGGAAAACGCTTTTCTGTATTAATATATAACGTTGCTTTATGCACTCTTGCCTGCTCAGAATTCAACGCTAATAGGAGAGCGACCCCATGTGGCTCAGAGGTGAATTGTCTCTTTCTTGACATTTAGTACCGTATTAAACGTCCAACTACGTACTTTATACCTCATTTTAAGATAGTCATAATTACTATCGTCACTTTGGTGGTTCTAATTTTGTGAAAACGCGACAAGGACACCTTTACCAAAGTGTATTGACTAGGAACCAACTTCAGATAGGAACAACATTTGCCTGTTTGCGTTCAACCCGGAAGCCAACACCAGGAACCCATCTGAGCCAGCTAACCCTACCGGTTTGCTTTGGGCTGTCAAATTACAATCGCTCAAGTTAATTTAGATGAAATTAAGATCACAGAGCTGAATGACAACGACGGTGCTGCTTTCATAGCACCGTTTTGGCATCATTTCCCGCAGCTGATGCAAGTAAAGATGACAGGAGGGTGAGTAAATGCTCCGCCGCCTGTTTAACCTCCGGCTAGTTAACGCTATGTTAGCTTGCCGTTAGCATTTAGCATGCTAATGGACGCAGGGCCCGCGTTTTGCGTTATTTAGTGGTAAATTAACTCGAATGTACGACTTCTTTGTTTTCTAAACTCAAATTCAAGGTGCTGTACTAAAGCCTTCTTCTTCTGGTTAACATTAAAAAGAACAAATTCAGTGACACGTCGACGTGTAGTGATAGCACTAGCATACGCGTTCAGTACAACCAAGCTAATGTTTTGGGTAGTATTTGTGATTATGTAAGGGTGCTCTGCAGCCCTTAAACACCTCCTCGAGGATTGTACTACTAATTGTTCTCGTAACTAGCAAAGCCGAACATTGCTCCTGCCTGATCCAGGTGAGCTGGTTCCACATACTTGTGTTGAATCTGTCCTCTTGTCCACACCCAGGAAGCTCAGTTAGTTCACATGATTAATAACAGATTAGCGAGTACAATTTAGGGGTAATCAAGGTTAACAAACAGGTAATATCTCATTTTAATTGTCTACCACATGTACATAATTGAATGCATTTACTGTACACATATACTTTTATTATTCCCAACAGGGGGAATTAATGTGTCCCGCAGCACATAGAAATAACAAACAATACACACAATATGTGTGTATTATTTTAAATAAGTTTCAGATGTCCGACAATAGTGTTTTGGGTGGACTTCTAGTAAGCCTTACTGGAAACGCACTGTTTTATGTGTCTGTAGCTTTAACGCCAATGCTAATGAGCTGTGTTTGTCCACACCTGTCTGTGACATAAGGCGTGCCCTTCCTCATTTTACATTAGGGTGATTCTCCTGAAACCAAATTAACAGGGGAACAGTGTCAAATGCTTTCTTCGTGTCTGTTGTGTATCAAATCTGATCTGATGTGAATTTCAGCCCGTTTGCTCACCGGCATTTTTGTGACGTGCAAAAGTGTGTCACAAATACGATTAATAAATAATACAAAATGGAGGAGCTTATGTTTCAGCTGCTGTGATTTCCTCATTTCTTATTTTTTGCACGTTTGTCACACTTAGTTGTGTCAGATCATCAAACACATTTAAATATTAGGCAACGACAACACAACTCAACAGAAAATACAGTTTTTAAATGAAACTTTTTATTAAGGGAGAAAAGAAAATCCAACCCAAATCATAACTATGTAAAAGAGTGATTGCGCCCTCAACCTAATAACAGGTTGGGCCCCCCTTAGCAGCAACAACTGCAATCAAGTGTTTATGATAACTTGCAATGAGTCTCTGTGGAGGAATTTTGGCCCACTCATCTTTGCAGAATCAGCCACATTGGAGGCTTTTCCAGCATGAAGCGCCTTTTTAAGGTCATACCACAGCATCTCAATATGATTCAGGTCAGGACTTTGACTAGGCCACTCCAAAGTCTTCATTTTGTTTTTCTTCAGCCATTCAAAGGTGGACTTGCTGGTGTGTTTTGGATCATTGTCCTGCTGCAGAACCCAAGTTGGCTTCAGCTTGAGGTCACCAACAGATGGCCGGACATTCTCCGTCAGGATTT
This sequence comes from Dunckerocampus dactyliophorus, assembly GCF_027744805.1. Lineage (NCBI taxonomy): Eukaryota > Metazoa > Chordata > Actinopteri > Syngnathiformes > Syngnathidae > Dunckerocampus > Dunckerocampus dactyliophorus. Next base: position 29,979,066 of record NC_072827.1, read on the forward strand.
TTTGGTAGACAGCAGAATTCATGGTTCCATTTATCACAGCAAGTCTTCCAGGTCCTGAAGCAGCAAAATAACCCCAGACCATCACACTACCACCACCATATTTTACTTTTGGTATGATGTTCTTTTTCTGAAATGTGATGTTGCTTTTAGGCCAGATGTAATGGGACACACACCTTCCACAAAGTTCAACTGTTGTCTCGTCAGACCACAGAGTATTTTCCCAAAGGTCTTGGATCATCAAGATGTTTTCTGGCAAAATTGAGACGAGCCTTAATGTTCTTTTTGTTCAGCTGTGGTTTTGGTCTTAAAACTCTGCCATGCAGGCCGTTTTTGCCCAGTGTCTGTCTTATGGTGGAGTTATGAACACTGACCTTAACTGAGGCAAGTGAGGCCTGCAGTTCTTCGGATGTTGTTGTGGGGTCTTTTGTGACCTCTTGGATGAGTCGTCGCTGAACTCTTGGGGTCGTTTTGGTTGGCCGGCCACTCCATGTTTTCACCATTTGTGGATAATGGAGCACACTCTGTTTTGCTGGAGTCCCTAAGCTTTAGAAATGTCTTTATGACCTTTTCCAGACTGATAGATCTCAATTAATCTCAGTTAAGTTATGTTTTAACAGGGAGGCAATAACTTTTTCACACAGGGCCATGTAGGTTTGGATTTTTTTCACCTTTAATAATATTAAGTTTAATTTAAAAACTGCATTTTGTGTTCAGTTGTGTTGTCATTGACTAATATTTAAATTTGTTTGATGATCTGAAACATTTAAGCGTGACAAACATGCAAAAAACATAAGAAATCATGAAGACTTTTTGAAGCTCTTTGTTTCGATTAAACACAAACAGTGGTCAGAAAAGAGGCAAAAATGTCCAAAGTCAAGGCTGATGTGTGTGAATGTCGATAATAGGTCGCCATTGTCTATATAATAGGTCTGCTTTTGTGGATGAAATTAGGAAATATTCATATGTGAGAAGCTGAAATCAGAGGATATTTACATTTTTTAATTAAAAAATAATCAAATACCAAAATAGTTGTCGATGAATTGGATAATCATCGATTTAATTGTTGCTCTGCATCCAACAATGTAGCATTGACGAGCGGGACATGAGTGCACAAACACGGAGTGAGCTATGGTGCGAACAGGAGTTACATTTTAACATCTTTCTAAGCTAACCTATACACTGAATGAAAAACAATGTGATCAAACTTAAACTTCCCACGCGTGCAGCTGGCTCACAGATAGTTGGCAGCCTTTACTTTAAGATGTGTAGCGAAGCCTGCTTTTTATTTATTTATTTTTGCTCAGTTGTCTTCCCTGAAGAGGTGGGCTCATCTAGCAGGTGGCTAATCTCATCCAGGCTTGGGACAGAGGTGCTATCATGCCCAAGTGGAAAGACTTTTTTTCTGACTTCGGAAGTGACTGTTTGAGCACCTCTTCTCTGAAAAGTGGAGCAAACAGGCGAGGGAGGTGGTAGATTTTTATCACGCTTGGTGCTCATCAACAGCATCCCACCAGACACACATTACTGGTATAAAATTATTTTTGCATGATAAGGGTTAAGTTAACCCCCTAATGTTTGTGAAAGTGAACTTGTTATTCTTGTTTTGTGCCATAGTTTTGCTGATGTGTTCTGCATGGTGTTCTATGTATTTTCAGATTGTGGGTTTTTTGACTAAGCTCAGTGTTAGCATGGAGAAGCCGTGGAGGCTGTGGGGTGCAGTGGAGCGCTGTACCCTAACTTTTGTCTCCTGGTCCTGGGGCGCCTGCCGTGTCTCCCTGCTGGCTCTCATCTTAACTTTCCACCTTTACGGAGGTTTTATCCTGCTGGCGCTCATCATTGCTTCCATGGCGGGCATCCTCTACAAATTCCAAGATGTGCTCCTCTACTTCCCCGACCAGCCATCATCGTCTCGCCTTTACGTTCCCATGCCGACAGGAATTCCTCATGAGAATGTGTACATTCGCACTAAAGACGGTGTGAAGCTCAACTTGATTCTCCTTCGCTACACAGGAGGGGACCCTCCTCATGGAGTCACCCCTTCCAGTCAAAGCAGCAGCCCCACCTCCTCAGCTCCACCCACCATTCTTTACTTCCATGGCAATGCGGGCAATATTGGTCACCGGGTGCCCAATGCTTTGTTGATGCTTGTCAACCTGAAAGCCAACGTGGTGCTTGTGGACTACCGTGGCTACGGTAAGAGTGATGGCGAGCCCAGCGAGGAAGGCCTCTACCTGGACGCCGAGGCTACCCTAGACTACGTGATGACCCGGCCAGATTTGGACAAGACCAAAGTGATACTCTTTGGCCGCTCACTAGGGGGCGCTGTGGTTATCCGCCTAGCGTCTGCCAACCCTCACCGCGTGGCTGCCATTATCGTAGAGAACACCTTCCTCAGCATCCCGCACATGGCGGCGACGCTCTTCTCCTTCCTTCCCATGCGCCTGCTGCCCGTGTGGTGCTACAGGAACCAGTTCCTGTCCTATCGACAGGTGGCGCTGTGCCGCATGCCCTCCCTGTTTGTTTCGGGCCTGTCGGACCAGCTCATCCCGCCGGTCATGATGAAGCAACTGTACGAGCTGTCGCCCTCGCGGACTAAACGCCTGGCCATCTTTCCAGAGGGCACGCACAACGACACGTGGCAGTGCCAGGGCTACTTCGCTGCGCTTGAACAGTTCATTAAAGACCTGCTCAAGAGCCACGCTCACGAGGAGAGCGTCCAGACCTCTGCCAGTGTCACCATCATCTGAGTGAAAACCTTTTCTTAATTTATTTGACTCTTTTGTTAATAAGAACATAACATGATCAGGGAGTGGGCATTGCTCTCTCTTTTTTTAAGGCAGCCATGAATGCATGCGTTTGTAATCATGAGGTCAGAGCATACACGCTGCTCCAGAAAGATTACAGCAACGTGTTACAGCTCCTGACATCACTTTGTGTTGCCCACATAAGGACTCATGCGGATTAGTGCTGCGTCTACATGGCAGCTCATTAGTACTACAGTGAAAGGGGCACTCTGACAATCCCCCCCAAGACTTCCCAGTCTGACCTTATATTGTAACACACTACATCCTGCACATTCATGTAAATACACCTGTTTTATTTGATAATGGGCATCGGTTTCATGGTGCCTATTAATCTCAGTCCAATGCCAAATGTAATCATAAAACCAACGGAGTACAAGGGCCACACAAAAAAACAGGACCTTTTCTTTTTTAGGGAAAAAAAACCGAATAATTTTTCAACTTTTTACTTGACAAAAATAAGCAGTACTAATAATTTCAGTAATATTAGAACTATATAACTTTTTCTAGGAAAGAATTCCCTTTTTCTAGTAACCTTGTTACATCTGACATTGTCTTTTTTTTTCTCCTCAAAAAAACGGAACTTTTTTCATGTAATATTAAGACTTTTTTCTTGATAAAATTGGAGTTTATTCTTGGAATATTGCAACTTTTTTCTCCAAAAAAAATGCACATTTTCCTTAAAAAATTATGCGTTTTTGTCATGTGACATTGCTCCTTTTTAAAAAAAAAAAAAAAAAATGACTTTATAGAAAATTGTTTTTGTTTTGAAGCACTTATGAAATGATGACTTTTCTAGATTAAAAATGTAATTTACTTGCTGTAACATGACAACTTTTTTTCTGGACAGAAATATTATCCTCATAATAAAAAAAAAGATCCCTGATTTGTTTTGTTTTTTTTCTAGAGACTTAATTCTTTTTTTGTTTTTTAGGAAAAGTCCTTTTTGTCCTTGTATCATTATGCCCTTTTTGCTTGAAGAAAAAGACTCTCAAACATTAGTGTTGTGTTTTTTTCTGAGAAAAAATACTTTGGCCTCGTGAAAGTAACTTTCTTATAGAAAAAAAGACTTTGCTGTAACGTTACTTTATCTTGAAAAAAAGACATCTCATCACATGAAGGATTTTCACTTGACATATGGCTGTAGTTTTCTAATATGACGTTTTCCTGAAGAAAGGAAGACTAGATTCTCTTTGTTCCACTTTTTTGTTGAAAACTTCTTCTCAAATTTTTTTCTTGTAATATGCCTACGTAAAAATATTACAACTTTTTTGACAAAAATATGATTAATACTCATAACATTGCCTCCCCCCCTCTGAAAAACTTTGAAAATGTTAAAATATTACTTTTTCCCCCCTTTTTTATTTTCCTAATATTACATTTTTTTCTTGGGAAAAAAACTCCCAACTTTCAACTTTTTTTTTCTTTTGACGCATAGCATTATACTTTTTTTTTTTTTTTTTAAATAAAAAAAAAATTCCATAACATTGCAATTGTTTTTCATAAATTTGACTTCAGTGTGCCCCTGTACTCCTTCATAAGGGCTTTCCTTTTAGGAATGAGGAAAAAATAGTCAGGCATAATGATCCGTTTGAATAGCAACATGAAGCCCTCTTGTAGGATTCAAAAGTGCCCTGCAAGAATCTAATCTCTTTTGTTAATATTTATCATATAAGGCGGCATTGTCTTGACTCTTAATTGTCGTTTAGGCCCATGTTTCACCCTCCCACAATGTGCCAAAATGGCTGTACTCCTTTGGAGGGCTGTTAATGAGCTAATTAACCTTCCCTGAATGTCTTCTTCCAAGGGGGTCCAGTAGACATTTGAGGATTAAAAAAAAAAAAAACGCCATTGCCTGCTCTCACTTTCAGAAATGGACAACACTCAAGTGCAGAGATGTCGAAGCCATTCAAATGTACAGCAGAGCTCTTCAGCCATATTTGGTATAATGTTTGTAAAGACAACAAGCGCTACTACGAATGTAAAACATATTCTCAAATAGCTGCACTCTCTATTTATTTATTCATCAGCAGTCACTTGGATAGATACACTTTCATCGTTTAGCCCCCCCCCGACATATGTTGGCTTTGCACTTCCTAACTCTCTTGGTTGCCATAGTTGCTGTCGTGTCACGAAATGAATCACGGGGCTTCTATCCGAGTCTAATGTGTGCTGCAAAACCACCTTGAATGTGTTTGTTTTTATAAAGAAGTAAGGTGTGTGCTATCAAGAGTGGTGGAGCTGTGAATAAAGTGAAAGTGTGTGTGTGTGTGTGTGTGTGTGTCGCTTTGGGGAGCTGGCATGTGATTGTGTTGAGCAGATGATTCTGTAACTTGCACAGTGTTGACCTTTTTTGTATATGGATCAAGAATGCACACCATTTAAATATTTCTTCATCCTTAGCATGAAGATGTCACCGAATTACTTTTTTTTTTTCTCACACCCTCATTTTTGGATTAGTTTTTTTTCCTACAGCTTTTGTAAACACGTTTCCACTTTGTGTATCCTGTGCTTGAACATGCAATAAAATTGATACATGAAACATTGCAACACTTTCAAATGAATAAAAATCCCGCAGTTTTTTTTTTTTTGACCGTTACTGCCACTTCGCTTTTTAATTTCAAAGAAGTTTGTCAATGTCATGTTTCGGTTTGCAACTTCCTTATTTGATTCGGTTATCTCACACTGTTATCTCACACTGTACAATAGTCGATCTATCAGTCGTACAATATTGGCAGTGATGTTTATATTAGACATTTCGAAAAAAGCACCATGCCAGATGTGGGAAAAAGTCTGCTTTTGCAAGCCTTAAGCATATTCATTCATCTCAAGTCAAGACAAGACGGGTCGATTTCAGGATTTAGTGCACAGAAATGTAATCCACACCCTTGCTTGCTCTCAAACCTGATTGGATGTCAGTAGGTGCTTTGAATGAGGCAGACTCTGTGGAAACATGTAGCCATCAAGGTCATTGAACACCTTGAATAGGAGAACATTTTACTAAACACACTCACTGGAAATCCCATCACACTTAAGTCTGAGCGGAGTCCTGAGTCATTGATGTCAAGAGTCCAAGCGGAGTGCAAGTCTTTGATGATATTGTCACCAAAATTATTAAACTTGTGACTAAGTTGCATGAATGGAGTACACACCTCATCCTGCAACGTACTGCTATTAGGATAAAGTCAGATTTACAAGACAGAAGTCATAATTGAAGTATTATTAAGTAGTGTAATACTATGAAAATGGTTTTGTATTCGTTGTGAGGGGGGGAGTCCTGTTTGGAGAATGTGATGGAAATAGCAGTTGAAGATTTTGTTACACCCACGATGAAATGGTCGATTTCCCAGTGTAACGAGTTTAATATTCTCAAAAAAAATGTCTTTATTCTCCTAACTGAGCGAACTGTACAACTTTTGTTCACACAAATAAAATATTATTTTATTTTATTTTAGTTTCCTAACTTTGCTCACATGAAATTGTTTTTTTTTTTTTTTTTTTTACAAAAAGTAGGACTTAATGTTTTTTAGTTACACCTTTATTCTCCTAACATTTTGATTTCATAACCACACTACATTTCCATAACATTGCGGCTTTTTTCTAAAAACAAAAAAAATGTACTTCTTATAGTATTTCGACATCTATCCCGTAATATTACTAATGTATTTTTGTAAAGTGACTGATTGTAATTCATGTCCAACCACTAAAAAGTGTGGCGTTTAAAGGAGGCTGATGAATGTTGACTGCTGGTTGAGGCAGGAAGTTGACTGTGGTTAGCTGAGCGGAACAAGGAGGAGCAGCGGCCCTATTACTCTATTCATTACACTGGAATGAAACGAATGTGAAACCTAAGGGGAACCGTGGCGCTCTTAGTCAGGATTTGGCTGCCGTCCTTGGACTGTGATTCAGCCATGGTGCCAGCGTGAGATGCCATTGAGACAATGGCGACTGGTCTGCAAGTGGATCCCGGGATGGTCCAGAAATCAGGGGAGAGCCGAGGGCCGTCCTGGCTGCTCTTGCTGCTCACGCTTGCTGCCGTCACCTCCTCTTTGTCAGCTCTGTCCTTGTACCAGCTGGTGGTCCTCAGGGCTGAGGTGGAGGTACTGAAGTCTGAGGTGTATCGCAGGAGGGAGGAGAGTCAGGAGGCCAAGTGTGGAGACCAGGTCAGCTGTCTAGCACGTACTGCATCTGCAAGACACGGCATGCTCGCTTCTTTAATGTGGTTCATTTTCTGTTCTTAGACTGAGGACATCGGTCATGGGAGAAGCAGCCAGATGGACCCTCAACACATTTTCGCCCTGATGAGAAGGAGGAGGATGGTCACGGGGACGGACACATCCGGTAGGCCTTAGCACAAGAAGATGCTTCCAAACATCACGGGGCAGCTATGTTTAGTTTTACAATAAAAATGAGGAAGAAGAGAAATGAGAACAGGCACTGATGTAACCCAGGCAACACCAATGCGGCGCCTGGTCTAAAACATGTACAGTGCTTGTGCCAGTTATACAGAACAGTACCGGTCTGGATTGGGAGGGACAACGCTGAACTGGATATTTTCCAGCAGTGTTTTGGGGATTTTTGTGCCTTTTTTACATGCCAGTGGTGTTTATACATAACTACATGGCAGTGCTCTTTATACAGAACAGTGGTAGCCTGGATCGACTGATTTTTGTCAGTTTTTCTGTCATTTTGAAGCCTTTTTTCCATGCCTGTGCCATTTAAACAGAACAGTGAAAGTCCCGACTGGAGTCAGGGATGAAGTTGACCTGGATATTTTCTGGTAATGTTTCGGGCATTTTTGTTCCTTTTTTACTTGCCAGTGCCATTTATACAGAACAGTGACTGCCTGGATATTAACCAGCATTGTTTTGGGCATTTTTGTCCATTTTTAAGCCTTTTTTCCCTGCCTGTGCTGTTTATACAGAACATTGACAGTCAGGATCGGGGGGAACAAAGTTGAACTGGATATTTTTAGGCAGTGTTTTGGCCATTTTTGTGTCTTTTTTACATGCCAGTGCTCTGTACAGAACAGCGACTGGAGAGAAGTTGACTGATTTTTGTCAATTTTTCTGTCATTTTTTCCCCATGCCTGTGCCGTTTATACAGAACAGTGAAAAGTCCCAAAAAGTTGACCTAGATATTTTCTGGCAACCTTTCAGGCTTTTTTCGTGCCTGGATTGGGGAGATTAAATCAGATGGTTTTCGTCAATTTTTCTGGCATTTTTTAAGCTGTTTTTCACCACTCCAGTGCAATTTATGCAGAACAGTGACAGCCTGGATTGGGTAGATCAAGTCCACAATTTTTCTGTCATTTTTAAGCCTTTTTTCCCTACTATTTTCCAGCTTCGGAGTTAGTATCAGAGGAGTAACATAGGCGGGACAGGACCTGCAAGTAAGGGAACACCGGAATGTCAGGGCAGGGGTGTGAAGTTGAACACCTTAGGCACACTTCTCATGCCCTGCTGTGTTGAAATAATGTTGCTGTCTGACAAGTATCATCTTAGTCACACCAGACGCTGGTGCTGTCATGCATGTAATTATCTGATTGCAGGATGCCCTTCCTGTGTTCTGCATGAAAAGCACAGACAAATAAATGCCTTCTGTTGTGCCCGTTTTGAAAGGGGTTTAATATTGCACTTGGAAAGTAACCAGTAAAACTATTATGTATTGTATATGACTGCCACTGTGTCAAAGAAGTATAAAACCTTACCAGGCATGTCTTTGTTTACAGTTTCTATGTCTTGTCTGCAGTTGTTGGCGAACAAAAGCAGGAAAACCTTCAAGAAAGGTACTGGTACTGCAAGATTTCAAGTTAATGCAGACTGCAGTGTATTGCATAGTAAGCCGTTGTCCCCTAAGGCAAACGTATTTGGTACAATGACAATTAGCCCTATGCGGTCCCAATGTGGGTGGCCGTGTAATAAATGTGTTACCTTGCATCAGACTTTGCCCTGGAGCCATACACAGGCATCCCTTGGCAGACCGGCTTGAGGAGAGGCTCTGCGCTGGAGGCGGTGGGAGACAGCATGCAAGTCCGAGAGGAGGGCTTCTTCTTTGTCTACAGTCAGGTTGGTCTTTTTTGTCACCACAGGGAGGCGCTGTTGACCTGCTAGTTGTTTTTTGGCGCGGGGGTGGGGGGGTGTCGTAATAGTAGCACCTCTGCAGTTACTAGTCTACACGCATGCTGGTAAAATGAATATTTAATGCCGACATGTTCAACCCAAGGTAATCGGCACAGCTTATGCGCTGGTCTTTTTATTAGGCACAACTTCACCAGTCCAATGAGGTCCAGTACAAAAGTTGACAGCTACTTACACTTTTTGATTACATTCTAATCATTATTTGTTTGATTGTACTTCATGATAAATTTTATATTGAATTTTTATAACAGTATCACATCACCCCATGTTTTGTATTTGTATCTAATTTTTTATTTTCTATTGAGATATTTAAGATATTTTTTATATTTCCAGTGGTGTGAAAAAGTGTTTACCACAATCCTGATTTGTCACACTTAAATGTTTCAGATCATCAAAAACATGTAAATATGAGTCAATGACAACACAACTGAACACAAAATGCAGTTTTTAAATGAAACTTTTTATTAATACGGGAGAAAAAAAATCCAAACCTACATGACTGTGTGAAAAAGTGATTGCCCCCCCCTGTAAAACATACCTTAACTGAGATTAATTGAGATCTATCAGTCAGGAAAAGCTCAATTTAAACACGACAGTACACTGGACACACAATTCGGTGCATCTGCACAATCTAATTGCAGTGGTGCAAAAAAGTGTTTGCCCCCTTCCTGATTTCTTATGTTTCTGCATGTTTGTCACACTTACCCGTAAATGTTTCAGCTCATCAAACAAATGGAAGTATTAGTCAATGACAACACAACTGAACACGAAATGCAGTTTTTAAATTAAACTTGTATTATTAAGGGAGAAGAAAATCCAAACCTGCAAGGCCTTGTGTGCAAAAACATAAGAAATCAGGAAGGGGGCAAACACTTTTTCGCACCACTGCAATTAGATTGTTCAGATGTACCTAATTATGTGTCCAGTGTACTGCAGTGTTTAAATTGAGCTGTTTATTTGTGATCAGGTGTACTACATGGACAGCACGTTTGCAATGGGCCACGTGGTAATCCGGAGGAAGAGGACGGTGGTGGGTGATGAGGCTCAGTATGTGATCCTGTTCCGCTGCATCCAGAGCATGAACCCCGTGTACCCGTACAACACCTGCTACACAGGAGGTCCAGTATTATTATTATTTTTATTTACGTCCAGCTATGTGCGCCATCTTTACGGCAGCTGTCATGGGAGGTCAGTCGCTGCCTCTTAACAGCACCAAAAAAATGCCGGTTCAAGGTGTGAAGTGTACCGATGCTCTCCCCCCCCAGGTGTTGTGAAGCTGGAGGTGGGTGACCAGTTAGAGCTGTTGATCCCCAGGTCCACAGCCAATGTGTCCCTGGATGGAGACGCCACCTTCCTGGGTGCTGTCAAGCTGGCTTAAAGGTCGTCGCCTGACATGAGAAGCACTCTTTCATGTGACCTTAAATGCTGGGCGACATTTCTGCACTGCACGGGAGAGACACTGCCTACAGCGTGTTACATTTTTATGCATTTGCCTGCAGCTGCATGATTATATACAAAAAGTATTTAGCCTCCTTTACACACACAGGAATCTTGTCTCTTTTTCTGCACAGGGTTATTTTAAGATGTGTAGCAAAGCCTGCTGTTTTTTTTTTTTATTTTATTTAAAGCAAAGGTGATATCATGTCCATGAGGAAGGAGGCTTTTCAGGAAAAGACGCAATTCAGCTTGCCTGAGATAGCTGACAATGCACGCAATGGGACACACCTATTCCACCTATAAAGCCCTCTAAATTAAATTATTCAGGGTTCAAATCTCCGTTGGACATCTCTGTGTGGACTTTGCATGTTCTTTCCGGGTTTTCTCCGGGTACTCCGGTTTCCTCCCACATTCAGATCGGCATGAATATGAGTGTGAGTGGTTGTTAGTCTATGTGTTCCCTGGCGACCAGTCCGGGGTGTTCCCTGCCTCTCGCCCAAAGTCAGCTGAGATAAGCGAAGCGGCACAGAAAATGAATGCATGAATGAATGAACTTTGCTTAATCACAGTGCTAACTAGTGGCGAAAGGAAATGTTATGCATTGAATTGATCTTTCGATGAGCAAATGGATGACCACAAGCAAGAGTCTTCATCAAAGCAAGGTGGCAAAGGTTGACATGAAAATGCCACTAAAGAAGGTCAGATCAATCCAAACTTTTATTGTCCCTGCCTCCAACCGCCTTGCACAACCATGACTGAAGGAAATGCATTCATGTTTAAACTCCTCTCTGGATCCTCCAGTTTCCTTGATAATCTGCATATTTTCATTTCCAACACTTTTGTGGACGTCTGAAGGTTTAGTTGTGTGCGACCCTGTTCATTACAGCTTAAATTGGTATTATTATTCACTTAATATTTTACTGCCATGCGCGCGGCCCATGAAAACTCCCCCACATACACTTGACTTTTATCCAAAGAAGTTCCACAAAGCCCAGTGGGTGGTCGCCTCTTCACTCGGATTCGCATTTTGCCCTGGGAGTCATGACTCCATTTGCCAAATTGAGAGACTTCTGGTCTGAAGGCCGCGAGAGAAGAAAGTCCGAAAGAGAAGAGGCAGACTAAGAGTGATCTGAAATGGACTTAATGGATAAATGGATATAGCTGGATGTCACCATTAGCGGAAGAGGGATGCAGAAACAAGGCCCAGGGTGGGACACGACGGAAGAGAGGACACAAACATGATAAAACAGCCCCCCTGCCCCCTTCTACGTGTCTCGTCAGGGCAGAAATGTCTTTGTGCGATGCCATGGCGACGGCTGGCATGTTTGGCGGAAGCGCATGTCATTGTGGACCCGTCTCTCAAAAGACAAATCAGCATCTGACCGGGGTAGTCAGGAAATGAGACCTGCTGAGTACACATGCTGACAAGCGTGTATGGCTCACATGCACAAACACTCATCAAAATCTCAAGACCAGTTGAAAAATTGCTAGAATTTGCATTTTGCACATTTGGATCTTAATGAGGTTTTAAGTAGAGCTACAATATGCAAAAACAAGAAGGGGGAGTGAGACAAAAAGCACTTTGAAAAATTAATTGATTGAAAATTTTAAAGAGCCGGCTCTTTCGGCTCCCAAGTGGTTCCTCAGATTTTTGTGTCTTAAATTACCAAATGACGTGTGTTGTGAAAAAAGAATTAATAATGTAAAAAAAAACCACATGATATCAATTGTTTATTATTTAAATTGATTTATTTAAACCTCAAATCTCAATAGAAAAATTAGGTCAAAATAGGTCAAATCTCTTCGTACAAATTTGTCACGAACGACTCTCTAGCGCTGTGTTTAACCCGAAGCCGCCCCTCCCCCTGCTCAGTGTGGACACCGCGACGCAGCCAAACATATTGACCAATGATATTCGCCTTTAATAGAAAAAAGACGAGGAAATAAACTAATCAGCTCCCAATTGGCTCCCAAAGACGCGAAGCGGCTCCTGTCGTTCATATCAAAGAACCGCCTCTAAAATCCGATTCGTTCGCGACCGACACATCACTACCGCAGGTGCATGGTTGCTGTAGTTGACTGATTTCCCTTTGCTGACTGGGAGAAATAACACATTCCTTTTGGATGACACGCCGGTCGTTGAAAGGTGAAAATTAAACCACTGCTAAATGTTTGTGGTATGTTTCCGCGTTATTCGGCGAATTAAGCGCAGTTGTGAGTTACTTGTATCGCGCTAGCTATCGTGGATGTGTACGCATGCGCGTCAAACGTACCCCTCAATGTGAAGTTCATTAATGCATTAAATGCTTTTTAAAGATGTAATTTACGCCGTAAGATGTCGCTTATGTATGCAGCTATGTTACAAATGACTGTTGTACTGGTTGTTGTGGTACTTTGGTGTTCAGTCTTGAAGGAATAGTTTGTAATTGTGGTAAAGTTTAGTTCACATTTAAGCCACGATACATGCATGTGTTAACCAACAAAAACACGGTCAGGCTTGAAACAACCCATAAAACAGACAACAAATAAAATACAGCTGTGCCGCAAGTGCAGTTAGCTGAATCTTCTCTTGTCCTGCCATTGTAACATGTCTGCTGCGGAATTATTGGAGGAAATTCTTTAAAGCCATCGCCTTACTACGATACGTGTTCATATTTGGGGATTATTTTAGGCTGGTGGCAGCAGAGCAAAGTAATCATGCTGATCCAGAGCTCTACAGCCGAACTGGCAGCATCAATGTTCGGATTTATCATTTAAAGACAATCCGAGGATTAATTTCAAAACAAAAACGGGGTGACCGCGCTATTCGCTCCATGCGAGCTTGAGACGACGCTAATTAGTCTTGATCTGAGAAGCAGAGCGAAAGGTTTTATTTGTTTTTTTTAATAGCGTTAAAGCGCTGTCCTCTGTCGGAATAATGTAAGCTGATCTATAATTCAAACGCTTGAGCCTCGTCTTGGAATGCAATCACAACGAAGCTGTAAGGACATTAAAAACAGATGGAAAAGTTCAGCTCAGGATATCTTGCATGTGTAGCATTTTAGTTTTTTCCATTAACTGAATGAGTGCCACTTTGTCTGTGTTTTATCTGCAGGAAGGAGCTTTGCCAGACGGCATACTTACTTCAAGGTTGAGTGAGTGTGTATTTTCTTTATATATTGACTGCATTTCATGCCATGCCCTCCAACTCTTTCCTTACCCAGAAAAACAACACTTACTTTCCGATGCGCTTTTTAAGTTCTCATCTCAAACGATGATGGCAAGTAGTCCACTTGATTTTTTATTTTTTTTTTTTATAAGAAAACTTCACACAACTTAAATAACGTTTTAATTATAAGTAGAATTGCTCACATTCTTTTCCACCCAGGTCACTTCGCAGTTGTTGCTAGGCAGAGTTCAGAGGTAGAAACGGACACCCACTAATAAGCGATTACGGTATTGACCTAAATGGAAGACGAGCCCTCTTTGTCGACGTCATACGAGGCGTGTAACGATACAGGTAACTCACAGTACGGTCTGTACCTTGGTACATTGGTGTGAAAAAGTGTTTGCCCCCTTCCTGATATCTTTTTTATTTTTTATTTTTTTTGCATTTTTATCACACCTAAATGTTTCAGATCATCAAACAAATTTAAATTTTAGTCGTTGACAACACAACTGAACACAAAATGCCGTTTTTAAATGAAATGTTTTATTATTAAGGGAGAAAAAATATCCAAACCTACACGGCCCTGTGTGGAAAAAGTGATTGCCCCCAAGCCTAATAACTGGTTGGGCCCCCCTTAGCAGCAACAATTGCAATCAAGCGTCGGCGCTAACTTGCAGTGAGTCTCTGTGGAGGAATTTTGGCCCACTCATCTTTGCAGAATTGTTGTCATTCAGCCACATTGGAGGGTTTTGCGGCATGAAGCACCTTTTTAAGGTCATGCCACAGCATCTCTAGAGGATTCAGGTCAGGACTTTGACTAGGCCACTACAAAGTCTTCATTTAGTTTTTCTTCAGCCATTCAGAGGTGGACTTGCTGGTGTGTTTTGGATCATTGTCCTGCTGCAGAACCCAAGTTGCTTTCAGCTTGAGGTCACCAACAGATGGCCGGACATTCTCCTTCAGGATTTTTTGGTAGACAGCAGAATTCATGGTTCCATTTATCACAGCAAGTCTTCCAGGTCCTGAAGCAGCAAAACAGCCTCAGACCATCACACTACCACCACCATATTTTACTGTTGGTATGATGTTCTTTTTCTGAAATGCGGTGTTACTTTTACACCAGATGTTATGGGACACACACCTTCCAAAAAGTTCAACTGTTGTCTTGGGGATCATCAAGATGTTTTTTGGCAAAATTGAGACGAGCCTTAATGTTTTATTTGCTCAGCAGTGGTTTTCGCCTTGGAACTCTGCCATGCAGGCCGTTTTCGCCCAGCGTCTTTGTTATGGTGGAGTCATTAAAACTGACCTTAACTGAGGCACGTGAGGTCTGCAGTTCTTTGGATGTTTTTGTGGGGTCTTTTGTGACCTCTTGGGTGAGTTGTTGCTGCAGTCTTGGGGTCATTTTGGTTGGCCGCCACTCCTGGGAAGGTTCACCACTGTTCCATGTTTTTGCCATTTGTGGATAATGGCTCTCACTGTGGTTCGCTGGAGTCCCAAAGCTTTAGAAATGGCTTTATAACCTTTTCCAGACTGATAGATCTCAATTAATCTCAGTTAAATTAAGTTGTAACAGGGAGGCTTTTTCACACAAGGCCATGTAGGTTTGGATTTTTTTCTCCCTTAATAATAAAAAGTTTCATTTATAAACTGCATTTTGTGTTCAGTTGTGTTGTCATTGACTCATATTTGTTTGTATGTTTGAGGATCTGAAACATAAAAAAAAAGGTTCATGTCATGTCTCGCCAACAGGACTTTTTCAGTGATGATCAATGACTTTTCCTCTACAACCGCTCCCCTCTCTTCTGGCGTGCCCCAGGGTTCCATCCTTGGGCCTACCTTATTTTCACTATACATGCTATCATTAGGCCCAGTCATCTCCAGACACAATATCCATTTTCATTTTTATGCCGATGATGTACAGCTCTACCTACCACTAATGCTCAGTGACAAGAACGCACTAGATCCCCCCCCATAGCTGCCTTCATGACATCAAACAATGGCTGTCTCAGAATGTCCTTCATTTAAATAAAGGAAAAACGGAGTACATTGGGGTTTTTTTCTCAAGAAGGTCACAACATAAATAATAAAAAACAAAACAAAACAAAAAAACCCTCATGTTACTTTATTATTTCATAGTGGTGAATGTGCAGGTCACACGTTTGTTTCCAGGTCATGTGATTGTTGTTAGCAACTGCGGTGTTAAGTGGTTGTTGTTCAGCGGAGAGTTAACTATTAGTACCAGTTATCCTCGACTCCTGTCTCCTTCTCAATCACATCTTCACACTTGGTGACCCTCGATGTGAGTAACACATCTACTGACAACAGCACAGCAGTGCCGGGGCCGCTCACTGCTAACGAGGCAGCTAACAACGTTGCTATCAATGATATGTATGTCAAACAATTTTAGTGGTTTTGAAACCGTCACTTTTTCATACCGAGGTATACCTTGATACCGGTAACCATGCCTAGTTATAGGTAACAAAGCAAAGTAGTATAATATCTAATACTTCTGTGTAGGCTCTCAGTCGTACAGGAGTTGTCCATCGAGGAAAAGGCTTCTTGAGACGTCATCTGTACTTCTGTGAAGAAGGTGTCGGACGTTTCGCTCCTCATCCGAAGAGCTTCGTCAGCGAACTAATAAGTGCTGGTAGCTTAGGCCTTAAATACAGTAAGAGTGGGCGGAATTGGTGTGCCAACACCCTCCTCCTATTGGTTTGTTACACTAAGCCTGGGCGGAGTAGTGGTATAATCCTATCCTGTTATTAACACCTCCGATAAAAGGGAAGTGTCGCTCCCTGAATTGGGTATGAACGACTCTGATACTGGCTTGTTAGCATCTATTGTTCTGGCTCGGCCCTGCCTTCACCTCATTTGCAAGACTAAGAGCTGTGGGTTTTGGTCTCAGTAACCTGCTGAACACAGGGTCCAAATTAAACCTCAAACCACCATTCCGATTCAATGATGGGTTCTGTTGTTTGACAAAAATAGCTTCCTTTACTCCTCTTTCAAACCATCTGTTTTCTTTGGCCAAAATCTTTACCTCGCTGTCCTGAAAAGAGTGATTGGTAGCTTTCAGGTGTAGATGTACTGCTGATTGAGGACCACTAGCATTGTCCCTGCGATGTTGATAAAGCCTTTTTTGGAGCATTTGCTTAGTTTCCCCAATGTAGTGCTCTTTGCATTCCTCATCTTTACAGTGGATGGAATAGACCACATTGCTCTGTTTCTGGTTTGGAGCCTTGTCTTTAGGATGCACTAATTTTTGTCTCAGGGTATTTACTGGTTTGAAATAGGTAGGAATTTTGTGTTGCACACCATGCTACACCATGTATCTATGGCCTTCCAAAAATCCACAAGGAAGGGTTTCCCCTCAGACCCATTGTCTGTAGCATTGACTCTACCACGTACAATGTAGCAATATATGTAAAAACAGTCTTATCCCCATTGGTAGGCAACACTGATCATCATATAGAGAACACAAAAGGGTTTGTGGCGAGTATCAAAGACCTCAGATTGGAGCCAGAGGAAACTTTGGTGTCTTATGATGTGACGTCACTTTTCACATCTGTCCCCACCTCAGCAGCAGTCTCGGTGGTGAGGAAGAGACTGCTCGAGGACTCAACTCTGCATCGGAGAACAAAACTTAGTGCTGACCACATCTGCCAATTACTGGAAATTTGCCTTAACACCACATATTTTCAGTTTAGAGGGAAATTCTACAGACAAATTCATGGTTGTGCTATGGGCTCACCAGTCTCACCCATAGTGGCGAATCTGTACATGGAAGAGATGGAGAAACAGGCTCTCACATCCTTCTCAGGGACAAAACCAAGGCACTGGTTTAGATACGTGGATGACACCTTTGTCATAATCAAAAAACAAGAAATTCAGTCTTTCACAGATCACATCAATGCGGTGGGCACCAATATCAAATTTACTCGCGAGGACACTAAAGAAAACCAACTAGCCTTCTTAGACTGCAAGATAATCATAGGAAAGGACAGACAGCTACTTACAGAGGTCTTTAGAAAGGCCACACACACTGACCAATACCTGCTTTTTGAATCAAACCATCCACTACAACATAAACTAGGGGTTATTAGGACCCTCCAACATAGAGCGGAACAAATACCAACTAGTGCTGAGGGAAAGAAAAAGGAGACACAACATGTCCAGAGAGCGCTCTCAACCTGTGGGTACCCACGGTGGGCTTTTAACAAATGTCAAAAGAAGAGAGTAGGGAAAGAAACCCAAAAGCCCACAGAAGCAAAAAGGAGAGGAGTGGTAGTCCCTTATGTAGCGGGGGTCTCCGAAAAACTCCAGAGGAT
Source organism: Dunckerocampus dactyliophorus (assembly GCF_027744805.1). Taxonomy (NCBI): domain Eukaryota; kingdom Metazoa; phylum Chordata; class Actinopteri; order Syngnathiformes; family Syngnathidae; genus Dunckerocampus; species Dunckerocampus dactyliophorus. The sequence goes on from NC_072827.1 coordinate 29,996,923, forward strand.
CTTATGGCAACACAAAATTCCTACCTATTTCAAACCAGTAAATACCCTGAGACAAAAATTAGTGCATCCTAAAGACAAGGCTCCAAACCAGAAACAGAGCAATGTGGTCTATTCCATCCACTGTAAAGATGAGGAATGCAAAGAGCACTACATTGGGGAAACTAAGCAAATGCTCCAAAAAAGGCTTTATCAACATCACAGGGACAATGCTAGTGGTCCTCAATCAGCAGTACATCTACACCTGAAAGCTACCAATCACTCTTTTCAGGACAGCGAGGTAAAGATTTTGGCCAAAGAAAACAGATGGTTTGAAAGAGGAGTAAAGGAAGCTATTTTTGTCAAACAACAGAACCCATCATTGAATCGGAATGGTGGTTTGAGGTTTAATTTGGACCCTGTGTTCAGCAGGATACTGAGACCAAAACCCACAGCTCTTAGTCTTGCAAATGAGGTGAAGGCAGGGCCGAGCCAGAACAATAGATGCTAACAAGCCAGTATCAGAGTCGTTCATACCCAATTCAGGGAGCGACACTTCCCTTTTATCGGAGGTGTTAATAACAGGATAGGATTATACCACTACTCCGCCCAGGCTTAGTGTAACAAACCAATAGGAGGAGGGTGTTGGCACACCAATTCCGCCCACTCTTACTGTATTTAAGGCCTAAGCTACCAGCACTTATTAGTTCGCTGACGAAGCTCTTCGGATGAGGAGCGAAACGTCCGACACCTTCTTCACAGAAGTACAGATGACGTCTCAAGAAGCCTTTTCCTCGAATATCTAATACTATATCTCATTAGAAAGAACAAAGAACAAGCTAAGGAAATCGACTGATTAAGACTTTGTGGATATGAGGAAGAACAAAACAGCGTTAACTCCATCCACACTGACCTCCACTCCATTCTTACCGTGTCCTTGCTCCTGGCAGTGTTCGTTCTGCTGGTGACCACCATATGCAGTTAGGGAGGCAGCATGAGGGAAAGTCTTAAGGGGATTAGAGGAGTGGGCAAGGGAGGCTGGCGGCTGTGGTGGTGGTTGTGTTTGGTTGGCGGGGGTTGGTTGGTTTGGTCTTGTCTTCGTTCTCTGCACATCTGCTCTCCGCTGTTCGTGTTTCTCTTTGTAACTACACGGTTTCCCTTTCAGCCTGTTGTTAGACTGTTTGGCCACAATGCTTGTGCTTGTATTCAGAAGTCTGAGCGTCTACACACTCACAGGGGTCGCATGGTCACATGGAAAAGAATAAAAAAATACTGCAGTTATGGGATAAAACGTCTCATGTTATGACAACGCAGGTGTACAAGGAAAAAAAGTCATATTACAAGAATAAAGTTGTTATATTTTGAGAGGAAAAAAATAGTAATATTCTGATAAAACACATTTAAAGGAGTGAATGTCATTTCTCATAATATGGCATCTTTAACTTTTTTTTACAACTTTATTCCCATGGTATTATTCATTTATGTTTTATTTTCATGACCATGTTCTCGAAATAGTGCAACTTTATTTCTTGAATTTATTCGCATGCATCTGACTTCACAGTGGACCTTATGTTCTGAATATTTTGGCATTTTTCTCGTAATATTTAAGTGGTATTTTCCTAAAATTCAGACTTCACTACTATGCTTCCTATCATTTTTTTCACTGCAAAGCGCTTTTGTTATCTTGAAAGGCACGATGTAAAATTCAATCCATCATTATTACGGAGCCGAAATGAGCAATTATGATGTCATACCAATAAATCTGATATATCTTCGAGAAACAATAAAAAAACATCCTTTTCTGTGACGTGCTGCAAACTTCTCCTGAGCTCACAGGGGAAGTTGGGATGTTCGTAAACAAACATGGCATTGATCATGTGGGACCTCCTTATTTTTTAGAGGAAGACATTTAGCCAAATGGTCTACAAACATTCTACGATGAGGGGAAAAACCCACTGAGCTTCAACACATCAAACTTTATCAGCCACCTGAAATGCCAGCATCGCTATGACGCCCAGGGCTTGTTCCTATCGCCACAGCGTTTAGTTTTTTTTTTTTAATGTGTGTTGTTAATAGTGATGTCATGATAATTGGTTAAGGACAAATCCACAGGTACAGTTTGTCAAATCCAACTTGGTTTGAGTCATTCATTATGTGTGCACAAAATATTTCAATCAAACCTTAAGAAATTATAGAATATAAATAAGTTATTGGTTTTGGTCTTGAGAAGGGGGAAGTTATTGACTACCGGCTTGAAAAAATGTAAATCTTCCATCCCAAGTATTATTAAGTATAACTTAGATCCTTTAAAAAACTTCTCATTGTCAGTTTTACACAAAATGTAAATTCCTTGTTTCTTATTACCTTTAATTATATTTCTTATGATCCCTTGAGAGAGATACACTTTATCTCATGAAAACATTTCTTTTCTTTGCACTGTTTAGCCCCAGGGGTGTCCAAACCTTTCCCCCAAAGGGCCGCGTACTTAAAAATGAAAGGAGGCAACACATGTAGATATAAAAGACGTTAGATATGTTTCTAGAAAAAAACGCCGCTCAGCTTAGTGGTGTAGGTGAAAAAGCGTATTATAAGTATGAACTTCCGTCTTTGCTCTTTTTTTTCCCCCAATTTTTGCTTTAAAAAAAAAAATCCAAATATTTCACCTTTCTTCTTGAATAATCTTTGTATTTTCTTTGTGTAATATTATGATTTTGTTCCTAGAATATTTTGACTTTATTCCCACATTATAACTTTTTTCCCCCAAACAAATTTCCAAAAATTATTTTGTTTTGTTTCTCACAAAATTCCGACTTTAACAACAGTTTTTTCTTTAATATTTCAACTTTATTCCAGAAAAAATGTTCTTTTTCTCATAATACAAAGTTATTCTCTGAAAATTATTACCTTTTCTTGTTGGATTACAACATTTTTCTTTTCGTTTTTTTGATTTTATTCTGGTACAATTCCTGCAGATTTTTAAAATTTATTATAAATTTTTACAATGTTCTTGTTAAATTATATTTTTATAATGCACCGGGGGTCAATAAAAGACAGAAGAGCAGTTTCAGTGGCAGATTACTATCACTGACCTGCTCCACTGAAAGACTGAGCAGATCATTCCTCCCCCAGGCCATGTGGCTTTTCAACACAGCAGAGGGGGAGCGATAAAAACACACACAGGACTGGACTTATTATCTTATTAGGTATTATTATTATTATTATTATGTATTTTTGCACTACAAATTTGATGTGATATTTATTCTTATTCTATTTTCTTGTCTCATGTCTTGCCATGGTTCTTTTATTTTGTGATTAAGTGATTAAGTTCATTATGACATTTTTGCAGAGCTGCTGGAAATTTTTCTTGGAGATTAATAAAGTGTCTATCTGTGTATCAATCTAAAAAAAAAAAAAAACAGCCGCAGGCCGCAAATGCTCCCCTGGCAGTTTTGGACACCCCTGGTCTAGCCCACCCAACTTTAGCTTAACTTTGATAAATATTACTACTGTATTATTGTCCTTTTATTTGATGTAATATTTCCACTGTATTCTTTCAGACACACACTTATAGTATAAAGTTAAGTCGTGTTCTCTTCTCCTCTCTCTCTTTAAAAGGCCCTCTCTTTCACTCCTTAGTTCAACCAAACTGGCACACTCTCCCCACCCTTCCCCACTACAGTATATCCCTCCCTCACCCTTGTGTCTCCTCTCAGCCCTCTGATGGGACGTCAGTAGAGGATTGGAGTCGGAGAGTTGTGGTTCACTCTCGCTCTGTCTCAACGTGTTGATGCTGATACCACATTGGATGTTACTCTTTGACTGGAAGGAATCATCAAGAAGTCAAAGCAGGAGCTGCTACTGTGAGGTATGTTTGTGTGTTGTACTGTTCATTTGGCTCTATGTGCGTTGTCAAAATACAACAAGTCATCTTCCATGCTTGGCAATGAAAATCACCTTTTTAAAAGCCCATTGTCTTTGTTGTGTTCACTGCCTTGCATGCTGTTGTTTGCCTTTAGATATTGCATGTGTGCCGTCTGGCAAGCAAAACAACAAAAAAAGAAAACAGTGATTGTACAGTATTGGCTGCGCGCACACACGCTTCCGAAAAGCCTGCGAGGCTGTGTGTGTTTGTGTCAGCTGGGGAAATCATCTCACTCTCAGAGGACCTTGTCAGTCTGCTTGCATGATGCTGGCAATCTTCAGCGAGGAGACATAAAGAAAGACACAAGACGGGCTCTAATGTAAGGAAGTAGAAAGAAAACACCGTGAGCGTGCGTTGTCTTTTCACCGCAGGCTGTGTGCTGGAGACGGACATAACTCTGCCTGTGTGTCACCACCAGCACCAACTCAGCTTTTGTTTCACAAGAGCTCACAGATGGGCTCATTCAGACAGTGTGTGTTTGCGCACAAGTGTGTGTGCATGGCGGGGGCCATGCACAAGCAAGAGCTGTATCAAAAACGTTGTCTTTACCGGGATATTCCATTTTGATTGACACTGTCAGGTTATGTTTTCACTGTTGACTCCAGCTAAAAGTGCTTTTATTGTAGAACATTACATTTTTCACAAAATTGAGAACCATTTTTATAACAGAATATCTTCTCAAGGGACAAAACTATATATACTTAAAGTTGACATCCTTAGAGTAGTCAGTGTACAGCTCATATAGCGGTATAGATTTACTACTGAAATTACACGGCAGCCATTATTGTCTAAGTATTTGGCAACACAAGTGACTACTAAGACAGTGTCTGGTCTTCAGTCAAGCATGTTGGTGGTAGCGTCACGATCTGAGGCTGCATGACTGCTGCTGGCACTGGGGAGCAGCGGTTCACTGAGGGGAAACATGAATTCCAACATGTACGGTGACATTGTGAAGCAGAAACTGGGTTACATGGCAGTTTTCCCACACGATGATAAACACTCCTCCAAGATGAGGAGTGTCTTGCTGAGGAACCTGAAGGCGATGGTGTCAACAGGTGTGTCTCCAGACCTGTGAGGAATCACATGGTGGTATGCTAGTTACTTACTGTACGGTGCCTGAAATCATTATGCAAATTAGGATTTTCAATTTGCCATTCAACCAAAATGCTCTGGGGGAAAAAAGCCTCATAGCTCAGATTTGATTTGAATTTGGCGCTGCTGTGCCACAGGTTATTGTCTCCCTGGGGAAACTAGTTGTACCGCACATGTTCCATTTTATTGTGTGGCTTAATATGAAATGACTGAGAATATTTACTTACCTTGGAAATGAAATGTTTTTATGTAACCCCTGCAATTTGCTCATGTACCACTAGGGGTATGCGAATGTTTTGCCTTTCTAGTGGTGACCACAGAAGAGTACTAGTGATGGCACAGAGCCTAGATTCCAAAGGTGGGGTACGCCAATAAAAATGAAAAACAATTAACATCAAACGCTCAACTACGAGTGCGCCTCTTTGATGATTATTTTGCGCATTAACAGTGCTTAATCTTGAATATTTCATTTATATCGGTGTTCCAATCCCCGCACGGCGCTGCAGTGAAAACCTGTCACTGTGAGTGGGGCTTCGTTGGTTGTATGTATTTTTGTACTTTGGATAAAGTTTTATCATGATTGTTTAACTTTTCCTTCAATTTGGTATTAAATTAATATGCAGACTTCAACCATAGACATTGTGAATGGACAAAAAAAGTGAAGCTCAAATCCAATCCATTCAAATGGAAGGATGCCAACATTAAACTTGAATAAAAGTTATGTAGGATGATTACTTATCAATTTATCAGTGCTCATGTGAAACTTTATTTAAATTCAACATGTACACCACCACCAATACACAGTTTTGACCCGGAATGCCTATAAAATGAATTAACCAATTAATTACATTCAATATTTCAAGTTAATTAACATAAAAAGGTTTATGCTTATTACGTGCAGGAGTACGGGGTACATGGCTTCAGTCAAATGTCTGAAGGGGTACATGACTAAAAAGTTTGGGAACCACTGACCTAGAGTAAAAGTAAGTGTGATGAAAACCATAGAACTACTGCGACGCAGGAAACTGTGTAGGTACAATACAACAACAGTACAACAATACAAATGCCTATAAAATGCAACAAGTTGACAGTGCACACCTTCCCAGCCAGTCTCTTTTATGTGTCAGCTGAGTAATTTTACTTTATTTTAATTAAGAGTACTGTCTTAGACTTGTATGACAGATAAGCATGTTGAAATGACGCCTGGAAAGAAAAAAAATCACTATTCATGTTTTACTTAGTTATTTACTTATTAATTATTTAGCACTTCTCAAGCGCATACTGTACTGATAACGTAACCTTTTATTATGTAATGGTTTTTACTAATCCCCCGTGCTCATATAAAACACTTCTGTTGAAAGGCTGAAACCCTGCAGCTATGACAAGATCCTAAAGACTCCCATTATTTTTTTGCATGATCCACTATTCCCCTTCTGTGAAAATCCGTCAGTGGGGGCCGTGTATGATTGTGAAGGGTCTGCTTGCTTCCATCACCCACCAAGTAGATAGATTGCATTTTGTGAGGCTGACATCACAGGCTAGACAGCTGACTGGGCAGACAGGAGTGCTGAGGGGGTCAGTGGGATTATGAGGAAAGCCATAGGTTTGACTCCCCCTTAGACTGAATTAGTGCATACTGTCACACTATTCAATGGAAAGAGGCTGCAGGTTATGTGTGATCCCTGCTTGTTGGTTCGTTAGGATTCTACAAAAATACACAACAGGAATCATGACCCACTGTTGCTATTTGCTGTTGCAGTCCACTTGCATTCGGGGCCAGGTGTTCAGATTGCGGGTGTGGGCGCCTACTTTGTAAAGTGCACTCACGCCTCATATAGGACTGCAGTGGAACAGTATCATCTGTTATTTCATGCTACTTTAGTCAAACAGACCGTTAGCCTTGTTACTGAGAACAAATGGCTACCAAGTATTAATTCTAATTTTTGTTTTGTTTCTATACAGTTTTGGGGGTCTGGAAAGTGAAGATCACCAGACCAGGCAGTTGTCGGTTGAAAGCTAATGACAGCAGCAGTGAGACCTGAGCGCTGGAACAACAGGCTTTAATTGCAGGTTTGAATGATCTCACAACAGGCACAATAATCCCTAACCCGGACTACTCTTGCTGCCATAAAATGCTGAACCCTTGATGTCACTTCCTGTCTGTCCCCCCACTCAGCTCCCCGAGCACCGGAACACATTTACAGCAACGGTGTGTGTGTGTGTGTGTGTGTGTGTGTGGGCGAGGAGGACGGCTGCGTGCAGAGAGGAGAGTTGAGTTTGCTGATGTTGTTTTGACTTGGCCGACGGTCGTCTGTTTTGTTTTTGCAAAATAGAGATTGTTGATTGGCCACCTCGACGTCATCCTTACAATGTCTGGGTAGACGTTTCAATATGATCCTCATCCTCAATGATGGGCACGACAGTCGAATGTTGAGGCCAAAAGTGCGGCGGATATTGGTGAGTGTTTCTGCTCATTTTCACTCCCATGGTGATGGCTTTGCTTTCCTTGTGGTGCACTTCCACCAGAAGCGCCTTCTTTAGGCTTGGGAGACATAATGAAGTGCTTAAGTTAACACATGATGGTATCTTTCCTTCAACCTTGGAGACACGTTTTTTCCCCAGCAGGTCTCTATGTCATTGCTGCATCTTCAGTTGTGTGTATGAGTGACAGGAAGAAAAGCTCAGACTCTTTTGAGTAGAAGTCGTTTTTGGCACCACGTGCTGGTTTGCATGTATAAATCCCTAGACGCAGAACATAGGATGACCCAGGAAAAATACTGTCTTATATTTGGGTTAATACTGTATGGGCGGGCGGGGTGGGGGTGGGGGGGTCATTCCCTGAGCTTGCCAGGACTTGCCAAAGCTATATTTACTCTATGTGCATGGGATCCCTGTAATGGGAACTACATTTAATGTGGTTGCAATGAGTATATTCTCAGGGACAACTCATGACTGAAGGAAATCTGATCCAAATTGCAACCTTCTGCGAGCACAACTTACCCTTTCTCACTAGAATGGAGGAGGTGTTAGGGCTCATACAGTTGGGTGTTTTTTCAAGATGAGATGACAGTAAAGGAGATGACATGACCAGCGAGGCGGAACAAAACCAAAAGGATAGAACGAGCCGTTCAAGAGACAGCTGGTCCTCCCCTCGTGTAGGAGGGAAGCTGTGTGGAATGTAATCATTCCACTCGACCACGATCCCTATCGAACTTGTAAGGCACTGCCCTCCCCCCCCTTACACGCAAAGACTCGTCCACCTACGGGGATGCTCGAGTGCCGAATAGAGATCGCGCGTCGGTTGCACGTTCTCTTTTTAAAAGAGAAAAGCCCTCGGTGCGTCAGAGATGCTGTAAAGATGAAGAGATGATGTCTGGCTGTGATATCAAAAAAGTCAACTCCCATATTACCATTATTAAATTAGGTGAAATGGTGCATAATTACCCTTTGCTATGACAATGCTATGATACTCTGGTGTGTCTGCAATTATAGAATTAATGAACTGGGGCAAAAGTGTATCTGGATGTATACGGGAATGTGGGAAATGGATCAAAACAATGGATGCATCAAGACGAGTGTGTTAAGGGGACAAAGGTGCAGGTTGATTAAAAATGTGGTTTTAGTAACGGTTCTATTTCAGTGGGTCTCTGATTAGCACCGGGTCAAAAAAACATGCTAACATATTAACAGCTGTGGCTGTAGGCAACCTCCCCTCAAGGAGAGGGCACGTAGCTGCATTTGAAGTGAGTGTTCACCATCCCTCAGCTTTACCAACCTCTACATGCGCTTCAAAATGTCGGTAGCACTGCTCTGCCATTGGTGTAAAACCCTTGCGTTGTCACGCTTGCAGTACTGTACAGCGCTTCCCACAGGACTGCAGTCTGCGTTGGTGGGTTGGGGGGGAAGATGACCTCATCGTCTAATTTGCACAATCGTAGGAGAGACCAATGGCGTTGCTGGAGAGACAAAAAGTGAGTCAAAAGCATGAAAAACAAGACAAACGTATTTCCCAATAAAATGATCCCTTCTGCTATGTCTTCTTATTCTCTGGCAGACCAGGTGCGCATGAGGTGCGTTAAGAAGCGGAGTTACAATGCATGCTGTCCCCTACTGTATGGAGCTGTAACAACAAGCTACATACACACACGGTCGCATTATCATGCGTGTATGAGCGAGGCCGAACCGGTAGCACCAAATATATTTGTGTCGGGCCAAATGTATTTATGATGCGCCGTATGGAAACATTTACTTGCTGTAAATGACCATGTGGTCAACGAGAGCTAGTTTTCCTGTCGACTTTCTCAGGCACCCCAAATCATTATTAAAGTTCAACAATGAATTTGTTATTTATATAGTGAGTTTTTGCACCTCTGCGTTAGAGAAGTGGAATGAAATGGCAATCGAAGCAGTTACGTTCAACAGAAACATATTTTTAGTGATTGTAGCATATAAGCATGTAACATCATTTATGGTACCCAAAAAAATTACAAGATCAAGCATCTTTTCTAATTTATGGTGGATGATTGGATAATTGAGTTTGAGTGAGCGATCGTGTCAGAGCCTTTTCAAGAGGAACACTCAGGAATCTAAATTAAGAGGCATATCAGTGTGACAGACTGAGATCTCAACAGCCTCTGCCCTCTTTTAGTGCTATTTAAAATTTTTTTTAGCCCCTTAACATTTTTACACCTCAGTCTTTTTACCTCGGTGACATCATAGAGTGCATCCACCACCACAAAAAAAGATTTGACTATTAGTCAACAACAGACAAAATCTAACGAATCAGATTTGAAAATCCTCAGTCGAAGACAGCCTTAGACATAAGAGACGGCCGCCGTTTTAAGCATAGCAAGCTACCGAGCTAACTAGTTTATTCTAAACTTAAGAAAGGGTTTGAAAATGAGTGGGGAAGAAGCCAAAAATGTACCACTTCCACACGAAATGGGAGTATAACTTTTTGGGCTCTGCATCCATGGCTGACTCCATGTAGTGCAAGTTAAGGTAACGTAATGTAAGGTAATGTCTCATAAATGTAACGTGACCAGAATACCACATATGACTTGTCTTTCAATAGTTTTTTACTAATAATAGGCCACAGCCAACCAAGAAACAGCACTCATTTATTAATTCATACATTTTTTGAAAAAAAAAGTGATGAATTGAAGGATCAATGTTGGAACCGCGATGTAGCAAGGGACGATTGTACCTCTGAATTTGTCCAGGCTTTGCCGGCCGTACTTACACACATCTTTGATGTCAAGTAGGGAGCCACAAAATATGGTCCTGTTAGCTGCAAATGGCCCTTGGGCCGCATGTCTGAGACCCCTTGCCTATTCACTGAAGGACCAAACTTACCGCTCCCATGTCCATAGCTAACTGATCATTGGCAGAGGCCCAGGCTTATTTTAGGATGTGTAGTGAAGCCTGTGATGTTTTTTTTTTTTTGCCAGCAAGAACACTTAAGGGTGGAAAAGAAAAGCCAAGTCAAATTTTTTTTAAACCTACCAAGTTAACTTCAATTGAGGACAAAACCAGTTGATTGGAGGTGAAAGAGTAAACAGAGTCAAGCAAAACGCCAAAATCAGATGGGGCCCCCCCGTATGTTCTCTGAGGGGAGGCTCGCTGGGCCACGCCTGCTGTAATTATTGGAGGAGAATGCTTGGAAGACTTCTGGTGAAGGCAGCTTGTAATTGAATGTCGGCGTTTGCCGGGTTTACCTTCCCCTTTGCCAAGGTCAACATGGCATCCTACGTACCAACGACAGCGGCGGTCATTAACTATTCATGCTTGTTTTTTGTTTTTTTTTGGGCTTGTGTCGGTATATCGGGCAGACAAACCCATCTGTTGGGTTATGTGCAGATGCGACAGCTGGCTCATGTCGAAACGAGATACGTTCCCGGTGCCCGCACCGCTCGTCCACCAGTTGTCTTTGTAGGACACTTGTCTCGACAAAAGTGTGCTGAACTGTTGTGGTGGATCCTGGCGCCTCCTTTTTTTGTGTGTGTGCATGTGTTGCTGTACCCCTCCTACTTGTATGGGAGGGATGCCTGGTGGAGGGGGTCTAACTGTACCTCTTGGCTGGGGTCTGGGGGAGGGACAAAGAAGACGGAGAGAAATCCAAGCGGTAGTGTTGCCATGGTTACAGGGGGGAAATGCTTGAATGAATGACATCACGGCGGAGTGTGAAATTGATTTGGTGGCAGGGGGAGGCTGCTGTCGCTGGGTCTCCGTCGGTCTCCATTTCTCCCTCCTCGGTTCTCTGGCGTCTCGGGTGGACTGACCCTCGCTGGCAAGCCTTTTCGCTCAACAGGCTGGACAAAGGCAAGCGCATGTGTCCCTATTGTGATCGGTCTTTATGTTGGCACTCTTCTTCAACAACACGTGAGGCGTCTGTGTGTGTGGTGGTCATGTGATTCATCGGGAGCTGCCGTTTGGGGGAATAGAAGGAAAAGCAGATGTGCCGTGCAGTTGCCGCGGAATCTAAATATACTGTGTGGGGTTTGGAGAATGTGCGGCTTGGGAGTGAACAGCTGATTGCGCACGACTGAGTCCAGCAATGATTAATTTCACAACTTACCGAATGTCGTCCTTTCAGCTGCTTTCATTCACAGTGAAGTTGTTTTTTTGTTTGTTTTTTTAGCAAAGTTAGCTTCTTAACTTCTGGTTATCAAAACCACAAGGTCAACCACTCGCCCTTGTTCCAGCAAGCCTCCCTTCACAAGGGCTTCACTGGTAAAGCCTCTGCTGTTTGTCAGGCAGCGTGATTAATGACCCAGTTGACCCACATTGACCCGTGAGGGACAAAGTTGGAAGCCAGGCCGGCAGTCCATAGCTCTTTTTTTTTTTTCTCTCCTCTTTTTTGGCCGGCATCCTGAATGAGGGAAGGGATTACATTGGGGATGAAAGGATCAACATTTAGATACGGGATGCATAAATCCATCCCAGGGACTACAGACGGATAAGCTTGTATGTGAAGAAGGAATGCTGCTTGTTCAAACCCTCAGGTCACTCCACTGTCAGAACATCTAATATTTTGGCCTGCTTCAGCATGCAAAAGGCAATTGTGCTGTCAGATTGTGTTGGATTTGCATTATGGCTGGAACTGTGCAACTGAACGTTTGCCTCTTTCTCATACCGAGTTCCCACACAGTAAGCGGGGACAACTAAAGTAATCCTTCGTTTATTGCGGTTAATTGGTTCCAGACCCGACTGTGATAAATTAATTCCCACAAAGTAGGATTCATCCTTTATAAATGTAATATTTTCATTGTTAGAGCATAGAAAGCCTGTTTATGACCTTCTAAATACTGTTTTTAACATTATTAGAGCCCTCTACACATGAAATACCACACCTATACTGACCTGTATTACCCAATATATTAGATATGTAGAATAACAGAAAACAAGCCATATAAGACATAAATAAGACACATGCTCATCTGTGTTGTTAGGGGAGTGGGTGGCGGAGTTGTAGCTTTTAGCTTTACTGTAGCTAATAATATGATTATTATTATTATTACTATGTTATTACTATTGCACCTGCAATAAAAGCCTGTTGTTCGTGCGATCAAGTCTTGTGATTGTGTGTCTCACGGAACATGACACTAACATCAGTGACACCCAGTGACTTTTGAATTAATACATTTTTGAAAAAGCGTGACATTCCAAGCGTGAAGTGGCAAGGGACTTGTGATATAGTCGCAGGTCTACACCGTAAGTCTTAAAGCCGATAAGGTCAGCAGTGTCACCGATGGAAGTGAGTTCCGAAGGGAGGGGACGGCAACAAAGAAGGCTCTGTCCCCCCAGATTCAGTGTTTGATCCTAGGGATGGTCAGGAGGTTTGTGAGCACAGCATGGTGACATAGTGATCTGGATGATGATAAGGTTTAGATATAACTGTCTGCATGCGCGTGTGTGTGCGTGTGTGTGTGTGTGTGTGTGTGTGTTTGCTTGCTCACAAATTCACTTTGTGGTTTGTCAGCATGCATCAGCAGCAGGATTCGAGCGTTTTATCGTTGTTGCCGGGCCAGAACAAAGTCAAAAAGGCAAAATGTGCAGCTGCTCTCATGCACAACTGCACTGTTCCTTTGTCAGGGTTATTGACTGGCTCCTGATGACCATTGTGTCATTGTGACCAGTAGGTATGACCGAAAAAAGAAAGCCTTTCTGTGCGACACTAATGCTTTTTTAATGCAATTTACAATCAGTTTTTCCCCTCGTAAATAATGGAAAAAGAAATAATCATCGCGTGACTTGCATCAAGGGCCATGACACGTGTGCATGTCGTCGTTGCGGACACTGCAAGAGAGAGAAATAACGTTGCGGGAGAAACAAAAAGTGAGTAAAAAAAACATGAAAAGCAAAACGCGTGTAGAACTACAAATTAACTTTCGTCTATCGCTTGTTTTTATCGTTATTTTCACGCCACAAACAAGACCGGGCTGCCTGTGAGTGCTTTTAGATGGAGGAGGGGCCCACAGCAGCACCTGCTGCTCGTTGAGAAGAGCGATACGTTAAATGTCCCCGGAAGTGTCCAGTAAGACATGAAAAAGTGGCTCGATTTGGTGCTTTGTCACTTTTTGATGGAAAAAGAGCATGTAGAACATAAGACAGAAGATTTGCATATTTACAATTAGAGAGTATAAATACATAAGCAAATAGAAGTGAATTTACACTACATAAAAGGGAGGAAAGACAGTGTTCTTCTGTTTTAATTTTTGAAAGACTAGTGTTGACTAGTATTGTACAGCCAGGACAGAGACATTTCTAACCGACAGCAAGGTTGAGGTCGGCGTCATTTCTGGTTTTATGGTTATCATCACAAAAAGGGTATGGGCTCTTTTGGTGGCGTAGAAAAAGCAGAACAAGTTTACAGTCGTCCCTTCCCACATCGCGGTTTGAACTTCGCGGCTTCACTCTATCACGGGACTTTCAAAAGTACAGTATATGAATTAATAAATCATTCTGTGTCGTGGTTGAACATGATTAGTCATATTAGTCAAAACATATGCATATTTAAGCAAACTGTGTCACGTCTTGGCATCGTTGTGTTGTGGCTCGACCCCAGGATGCAGAGAGAAGGACCCAAAGTGCAGGTGTTCATTTGATTAATAATAACTGCTGAGCAGTGGCGGGATTCCAACAGCGAGCTGTCATAGCAGTCAATTCTCCGACAAGGAATGACGCCACGGGCTGACCTAAATAAAGGGAAACTTAAATTAGCGGCAGGTGCGTGTAATCAGGAAAGTAAAAGCAGCACACAGGACCGGGAGACACAGGAAACCCTACAAAATAAAGGCATGGAACAGGAACAGAGGCATAATAATGGAAAATAAACAAACTGACATGCAAACTAAACACAGAGGATGACAAACTGTACACATGTTTGGCCTAAATTAAGCACTTTCAAGCATAAAAATGGCTAAATGAACTAAAATACAAATAGAAGCCATTAAGAAGACTCATTCAAATTGTGAATGTAGTATTGTACACTGGTCACTAGTCGCAGTCACAGCCTTTTATTGCAGGATTAAATGATCTCACAACGGGCACAATAATGATAACATAATAATAACACGGGCTGCTGGTGAAAACCATAACCCACGACAAGCTAAAACTCAACTCTGTATTTACTGCAACACACACGAGCACGTATTTCCTTTGTGTGTTAAATGGCTTATTTTCTGTTGACTAAAGTGGTGTTATTCATGTCTAGAGGGCTCTAATAATGTTAAAAATCATATTTAGAAGGTCGTAAACAGTTTTCTATGCCATAACTACAAAAGTATTCCATTGATAAAGAATTCTACTTGGTGGAAATTGACTTATCACGGTCAGGTCTGGACCCCATTAAACGTGATAAACAAACTCCCGAGGGTCCACTGTATATTTGCCGTTATGATTATTTGCATGCAAAATTCAGAGCACCTGCCCCGTAATAGCGAGAGGATGGATGCCAAATATGCAAAGAATGCGCGTATTAGCCTTGCAATGGTTCAGTCTGAATTGTGGCGTACGTATAAAGGGGGTTGGCTCTACGGTCTCTTATTAATGACATATTTTAATCACATTTCCTATTGTTTTATTGGCGTTTGAAGGTTCCTGTTTGCAGTGTCCGCACTCTGTATGTGTTCTACCTCTAATCAATGCAAATAGTATTCCAAATTTGGAGAAGAGCAATAAATATTTATTTGTGTAAATATGATGAATAATTAATCCAAAGAGATCTCTTTTTATGTTTAATACATTAAGCTGCAAAACCTTCCTTCCAGCTTTTGGCTTTTGCCGTAATTGGGACTCTTCAGCAGCACAAAGTCCTGGAATATTTGTATCAATTAGAAGATAAAGACCGGAGCCATTATGTGCAACGTAAAACATGGCGCCGGTAACACAGTCGCAATGCTGACAAGGACGTGTCCGTTTGATGTTATTCACAGCATCACTTGATGCTAGACTGTAATGTCATGTATTTCCTTCAGTCAATCTCGTCTGTGAGCAGAGCGCCTCGTTCTGCTGCGTGACCTAATTTTAACACCAGCGAGGTAAAAAATGATTAGGAAGTGACTCTCACACCGTTGCCCCGCTGCTCACCGCTCCGCTAGAGACGTGTCGACTTGCCTCGCAGCACAATGTTTCACGTGGAGACCTTGTGTCACCTTGTGTCACCTTGTGTAGCTTCAGCCCATCACCGCTACTTGTGTTACAGTGGGCGCTAATAGCAGCGTGTACAGGCCTTAATGTAACAGTATGTTGTGGTTTTTTGAAGAGTCCACAAAGGTTTAATTGGCCAGACTTAAAAAAAAATAATAATAATAAAATAAAATAAAATAAAATTACACCATAGGAAAAGTCAGAATTTTAGGAGAAAAAAGTGGTAATGTCATGAGAAAAAGTCATATTTTACACGAAAAAGGTCAGAATGTTAGAAGAAAAAGGTATTTTCTTCGTTAGGAAAAATGCCATAATAAGAGACTAAAGACTAAAGTTCTGAATTTTAATGAGGAAATGTTGAATTTCCTGAAGGTATGTATATATTTATGGCAATTCTTTTATTAATAAATAAATGATAAAATATGTATTGAATTATTTTTTTGCAAAATTAAATGTTTTTTCACACTATATTACATTTTTACACAATTTTTTCACTGTGAATTTATGACCTTTTTTTGCGTAATATTACAACAATGCAGTCACAAAATAGTCTCATAGTATTACAGCTTTACCCTCATAGAATATGTATATGTATATGTATTATATTATAAATTGCTATATATTTTTTTCTTTGATATTATACAATTCATTATTGTATAATATTTTTCTGATTGACTTTTCACAAAACTAGCAAAATTGTGTGGTTTTTTTTTGTCATATTATAAAATTATTCTGATAAAATCCCAACTTTTTCTTGCATAATAATTTTTCTTTTAATAATACCAATTTATTCTTGTAGAATTTTGATTCTTGTTCTTGTAATATTATGAGCTTTTTCTAAAAAATTTACATTAAATTAATTACATCAATTTAGATGATTTTTTTTCAATAAAAATGATTTATTCTAGTGGAATTTTTACCCGGCAACATTACAAGCTTTCTTGTGTAATATTAAGACGTTAAAGTTAGAAAAATCCCAAAAAAGAAAACCTTTTGTTTAGCTGTCTTCATATTGGTGGACCATCTAGGACGTCTATCACACTGTTGGCTCCAGCATGGGTGCTGGCACGCACTGCAGATTTGCATGTAGGACAGTGGCATGCGTGTAAATTACACTTGACCACAGTAGGGGGAGCCTGGGAGCATGAACCAATTATTCCACATGCTTGCCTTAATGCCGTGTGACATTTGGAAGTGGAAGCATGACATTTGTCATGTCACATCCACCACGGCTGTGAGCTTGTGATGTTATTGCTAAAGTCTTCACGGGGAGGGTATTGTGGCACGACTACAGCTACAGTGTCCTCATGTATTATAAATGGGGTGCATTAACAGTGTGTTGCGGTTGTCTGTGCATCACTTTTTACTGGTTCCTGCCAGAAGACGCAACACATTTCTCTGACCTGATTTCCAATGACAGGAATTAGTCCAGCACACACACACACACACACACACACACACACACACACACATCCATTTTTGCACTCTGTGCCTCTCACTCGCTCTTCCCTTTCAGGCTGGCTCTGCTATCTTCACGAAATAAACCTCACCTGCATCTCATATGCTTTTATCTCATCTCCCCGCGCTCGTGTTTTCTGCAGAAAATACATCCGAATGTGTATCACGAGCGAGCTCTTGTCACACTGTGACTGCGAGGGATGGCCTCTGTCGATTTATTTCATTATGTGATGGGGGCGGGGCTTTCTCTGAATGTTCTGAACTCCTGTTTCCTTGCCAGGGTTGCATAGCGAGCGGAGTAATGAGGACTTGTGCCATAGAATGGCTGTAGCTCAAATTCAACATTTTTTTTTGCGTAATGTTACATTCACAGAATTCATTGTTTTTGGGTCCAAATATTTAAAATTATTTTTTTCCCCCTCATAATACAATGCTATTGGAATTGTAAAATTATATACAGTAGTATTATTATTAGTTATTTTTTATTATATAATGTCAAAAATCATTTTCTTGGAAGAGAAGCGTCACTTTTTCATTTTATTTTCACAAAATTACTTTCCAATCACAATTTTTTGTTCATAATAAAAATTTATTGTAGTAAAAAAATCCAACTTTTTTTTCTTGACGTCTCACTTTTTTTTTTTGCATAATCATTTTTTTGTGTAATGTTTTTCTGTATTTTTAGTCCAATGTTTAGTTTTTGTCCCTTATAAAAATAATAAAAATTTCCACGTTTTTTTTCATCATCGTTTTTATCATACAATTATGACTGTTATCCCAAATGTAACTGTAGAGGAGCGATCACATTCCACTTGGCAAAGATTTTTGGAACATTTGGTCGGGAGGAAGTTATAATATCACGAGGAAAAAAATTGAGACGAAGGTTGATGTGTTAGTAAAATAAAAATGTGAAAACAACCCCCAAAAACTGGAAAAACAAGCACAAAAAAAGTGTAATGTAAGTTCATTTGAACTTCTTCGCATATCTTAAGGGGGGGTTACATCCCGACGTACGCGCTCCTACGTGCCGCTTTGCATGAGTTGGTTTTCCAGAACGTAAACTACCAAAGTGGCCCCCGCATCCTTTGATCGTTCAGTCATGTGGCCCTCTGTGGGAAACCGTTTGGACACCCCTGTTTTACACCTAGCCTTTTTTCCTCGAGTTATGTGGATACTGTGATGGTGTCATATCCCACCCCTGCTATTTGTGTCTCAACAGCCTCGTCGCTGCTGCGTCCCTCATTCGCTGTCACGTCCTCACCCTCCTCCATGCAAATCCTCTTTCAAATGCAAAGCTCCTCCATTCACACATATTTGAAAAAGCTTTGACCTACAGACACACTGACAGCACACACACTCTTACTACTAACTTTGATGTGTGTGTGTGTGTGTGTGTGTGTGTGTGTGTGTGTGTGTGTGTGTGTGTTCATGTACTGGCCACGCACACGCGTCAGAAAACGACACTTACCATTCCAATCCATTTGCGGCTAGTTTAAGAGCGGCTGACACGCTCTTAACCTGTCAGCAACCAACAGCCGCACTGCAGCAGCTTCTCTCTCTAGCTTTCCTTCATTACAATGCAACCCCCCCAACACAGAACATCCCCCTTTTTCCCTCCATTTTTTTTAATGTCATGCGTTTTCTTTGTGATGTATGAAGGCACAATTAAATTAATTATACACAGCTTTTGATTTGTGCATGCGTATGTAAAAGGTAAGGGGATTGTGCGCGTGTGTGGAGGTGAAGACAGAAAAGCATTGCGTCATCGGAAGGGGGGTGTGTTGAGCGGGAGGTGGGCCGAGCCGGCTGTCAGTCAGTCTGTGACGCGAGGAACACGTGTGACGGTCATGGCTCGGAGGAGGATGCTGCTGCTTCTTGAGCGCTAGGAAGCAGCTCGCTTGCCGACCGGTCCTCCCGGGCAGCGGATGCCGGCGTTCAGTGTGTGTGTTTGTATGTGTGTGTGTGTTGTTGCAGTTGGAGCTGCTGCTGCTGTGTGAATCATGCACGCACGCACGCACACACACACACACACAGACACACACACACACACACACAGTTTTGGGTAGGTTCATAATACAATAGCAGCTGACTGGACGCCCTGCTTGACCATCTCAACGCCTACCTTCCTTCCTTCCTTCCTTCCTGGCTTTTTACGTGACTCTAAAAATGTCTCACTACCATTTCATCAAATGCTGTAAGTAGCCTCTCCCTATCAGTGCATGTACAACTTCAAATGTGTCCTTTTTGCGTGTGTGTGTGGGTGTGTGCTGCAGAGAAACGTTGCAGATGTGTGAAGTTGACCTGCTGAATTGCGGCAGGTAGCAGCAGAGGGAAAGAAATGGGAAGCCTGCAGGAGCGTCTGGCATATTTTTAACACACAGGCTGAGAGAGAAAGTCTTTTCCAAGACGAGAAAGGGTTTCGAGGAACGTCGGAGATGAGGGGAATTAGGCATGGGAAGTATAGACAGGACGGGATGACTGACACCAGAAACAAATGTTGCATCAGTGTAGGACCTGACCGTGAAAGTGCTCACTAGAATCCTGTGCGGTGTTATTAGTTGCAGCCTGCATGGGATGTTTCACGTTCAATCAATATCTGATAGCCAGGAGATGAGAGAGGAGATGCAGCCATTCACCTTCCATTAGACGCCGTCCTCCACCTTCCATCTGTTAGCAGTAATTCATCAGCGTTCACTTCTCACTGCATGCAAACACCAGAATGTTTGTGATCCTTCGGGAAATGACCATGAAAGTCTTCAGTTAGTGATTTTTACTCGACATTCAAGAGGGTTGTAGCCCATTTCACATTGTCTGTAAACGCCGGCAGTTCCTGTGCTGCTGTTCTGTATAAAAGGCACCAACACGGAATGCGAGGATGAAGTTAACCCGACAAATTTTTGGCTATTCCGCAAGTAATAAGATTGACCGAAAATGAAAGTGAAATATTAGCAGGTTTCACACTGCCTGTAAAAGCCGGCTTTTCCTGCGTTGCTGTTCTGTATAAAAGGCACCAACACGGAATGTGAGGATGAAGTCAACCCGGCAATTTTCAGCTATTGTGAAAGTAATTTATATGTTTCACGAGAAATGAAAGTGAAGTATGAGCTGGCTTTTCCTGTGCTGCTTTTTGGTATATTTATAAACTTTTATTGCAGACACACAGGTCCATATCCGTCCGTCCGTCCGTCCGTCCGTCCGTCCGTCCGTCCATCCGTCCATCCGTCCATCCATCTTTTATGCCGCTTCTCCTCATTAGGGTCGTTACAAAACACAACACAACACGACACACAGATATAATCATTGCTGTTTATTGTAATTACAGTAAGTACAGGCGTTTGTTCCAGTGGTTAATATCAATTAATTGCCGCATAAATGTATACCGTGCATAAAATTCCTTAACACGGCATGAAAGGTGGGAAGATTGCTCGCTCCAAACATGTGACTGGCGCTTGTCCAGCTTGGGAGCTTGAGCAAGATACCGAATGCGTCATTAAATGCCACCTGAGGCGTTTTCATTTCGGTTTTACTGTAACCGCACCACAAATGAGCTGTATAGAGTGGAGTACAGTAGTCTATTTTAATATCATCTGTACACGTGTGAAATTGCGCGCTAGCATATTGGTTTGCGCTGACACCGCACATCGTCGTCCTCACATAAACCTTTCCGAATAATGTATGACTTTGTTCACCGCATTTAGCTCTTGGTCAGCCATAAAAAGTGAAGGAAAATCTATCCCATGATCCTCCTTGGTCTCAGCAATCATAACTAGACTCTTTTTTGCGTTAAATTGAATGTCATACTGCATCCCATAACTTGAGCAGATCCTGAGCAGGTGCGATGAGCCAGCACTGTAAGCAGACACAGCGACAGTCATCAGCGTACAGCAGGTGGCCAGCTAGACTCTCCCCCACCACACATCCAGTTTTGCACGCTTTACATTTTTTGGAAAGATCATCCATACACAAACTGAATAGAACAGGTGACAGTAATCCACCATGTCGGACCCCACTAGTCACTAGAAAGGATGAAGATATGCTCTTCCGCCATCTCGTTTGCGTGGTTTGATGTTTATGCCAGAAGTGTACGATCCTCCAAATATGGAGGGACCCCTCGCTCTTATACTTTGACAATTTGCCTCGATTTATTCGGTCAAAAGCTTTGGATGCATCCAGAAGACACGTAAATATACAAACTACAATATGGTAGTATCAAACGGAGAGGGAGGGCGCCGACTGTCGGGAAGGGCATTTCACAGTACCGGGATTGGAGTGTGTGAGATTTAATATTTCCTGCCCTGTTGTGTTGGAACAGTCGTCCCTTTCACCAAAAAAGGAGGCGCTGTCATGTTCCGCATGACAGATGGACAGATTGAATTTTTTGTGTTGTGTGTTTCTGTGCTAGCGATGTGTCGGTCGTGAACGAATCGGCCCTGAGAGCCGGTTGGCGTCGTTGTGAGACAATTGGTTTTTCCTGGTCTTTTTTTCTGTTAAAGGCGAATGTCATTGGTCAAGATGTGTGGCGGCGCCTCTGTGTCCATGCTGAACCGGGTGAGGGGCGGGGTTAAACACGCTGCGGTGCTCTTAGAGCCGATTCATTTGTGAGAAGTTTGCATGAAGAGATTTGACCTAATTTGTCTATTGAGAGACGTCTTCGTCTTGTATTTTATAATATAACATTATATTATAACATATTTTTGTAGCTGTTCATTGAGATTGAAATAAATAATTTAAATAATAAACATTTGATATCATGTATTTTTAATTCATTCATGTATTTAATTAATTTTACGAAATACACGTAGTTTGCTAAATAAATACATTTAAGACAACAAACAATCTGAAGAGCCACTTGGGAGCAGAAAGAGCCGGCTCTTTTTTGTGAGCCGAGCCAAAAGTACGGGCTCTTTTTAGTGATCCGAGCCAAAAGAACCGGCTCCCTAAAAAGAGCCAAAATTTCCATGACTATTCTGTGCTTACTGCTTCCCGTTGTTTTCTGTTTTGTGTTTGTTTTTGTAGGGCTGTCAAATGATAAAAAACGTTAATCAAATTAATCATGACTAATCACTATGTGCAGCTACATGTGAAATATGTCCTTTTTACTGTATTTTTTTTTTAACAAAACCGTAAATGACAGGACACAATTGTACTGTATATATTTGCATCAATGAGCAGCTCCAAATGAACTGAAAATTAAAATCATGCTCAAAGACATCACACATGTCTGAAAAAGATGTATTTTAAACGCATCAAAATGCTAGTCAGTGATAAGAATATCTACTGACTGTTTTTCTTTGTCTTTCTGTTTATTTAGACCTCACCTACACGCATAATACAGACGTTGTGACGTCCCGAGTGCCCCTGAATGCACCTCGCTGTCGTCTTGTGACAGTGAGCAAGTGTGGTTCCGAGTAGGCCTAGAGCCGTGTCTGTGAGTTGGAGATGCATACAATACGATGTATGGTGCTGGAATTGCACTGCTGTTGTGTTCAGGTCACAATGAAGCGCGTTCACGACAGAGACATGACACCAGAGACATGGTGCGCATGTGTTAATTTGAACAAAATTGATGTCATTAATAAATTAAGAGCTATTTTTGACAGCCCTAGTTTTTACTGTGTCCTCCCTCCTGTACACACCCGCCTCTAGCTTGGTAGTTGGTGTTTGTAATCACAGCTGCAGCACAAGGAGTGTGTCGGTTCATTGTTTCTGACGCTTTTGTGTGAAAGGCACAGTTGAATAGATGTCTGATTAACTGCGATGGCTCTGATGTGCCGATTTTGCCCGGGCTCTACGGTATGAGAAAGAGGCTGTTGATTGATGATGTGGATCGATCTTTACCGCCAGGTATCGTCGGCCGCAGCTCCAGAGCTCTTGGCCATGTTCCATTCCATAAAAGGCAAGAGCGGCACTTCAGTTATGGCTAACCTTAAGCCCTTTTTGTACTTTCATTCAGCACGCCACATTAACAAGGGCGTTTGTATTACTTGATTTACTCACCAACAATATATTCAATTTAACCTCAAGGCAGCTTCTTGATCTATATCTTTTTAACGCCAACGACTCCCGCCCACACGTATGCTACCATCTCCAGGGTGAGTCATGTCCGCATAAATACGCCGCGCAATATGACGTTTGTCATGCGCCTGCTAGTTTATGACTGCGATGCCGACTGTAGCCTTGAGTGCCGGGTGACAGTGTGAAGGACGTTCAGTAAGCGGGCACGCCAAAGAAATGATGATTGTCGGGGAGTCAAGGCGGAGTGGAAGGCGCTTAGTCCTTTGCATCGAATCGATTCTGTGGCTCACACCACAAAATATGTGCGAAGGTTTCAGGGTTTCCCCGAGGATTTTCTGAAGCTGTGGCGGTGGGCTGCGTGGGGCTGCTGCCGCTGTGTCGTGCCTCTGCTGCATCTGCCATTTTTGATGACTTCAGTATTTATTTATTAACGTATTTCTTTCACGTTTTTCAACAACCAGCAGAACATGAACCGACAACATCGCAAAGCTGTTAATTTAATGGCAGAGTTTCTGAGAGCACTTAGTCTAGTAGTACTTTGTGACTGGTAGTACAAAAGTACAACATTTTGTGCTGTTTGGCACAAGCCTAAATTCAATGTGATGCCAGTTTTACAGTAAAACTAATGCATGGGAAATGAATTGTTCAATAATATCATTTTTGGCTCAGAATAACACAGTTAACAGAATAAAATCATTTCAATATTTTTGTTATCGAAATGCGTCCTGTATAAAGAGTATAACCTGAGAGTCCAGAGTTAAGGTAGCACAAGTGTATCCAACTTGCAGCATTATTAAATCGACTATTAAAAAGTAAAACAAAGGAGAGGTGAGCTATTTGATGTAACTGCCATGATTTAATTGTAGTTTATTTACAAAATACATCTGCACGCTCATTTGTCATTAAATACAGGCGTCATGTTTGAATAGAACACTTATAAAACTACTACAGTGAAGCAAATATTCTTTGATGAACGCTCAACATCAGCTGGTGAGCCACTGCTAGCATACGAGCTACCTGTTGGAAACCCCTGCGATAGCATCACTGTCTAAAGATGGACACACTACGTGTTTGTTGAACAACTCAGTCACACATCTAGTGTTTTGAAGACAAGCCATGAGTATTATGATAACAAATGAGCAAAGTTGTTAAGTGACACTTTAAAAAGTAAGTTAGCGTGAACGTGATAGCCACTTCCAGCTCGCCCGTGATCTAGCTAGCTCCCGCCAGAGAGGCAGTGCAAACGGGTAGAAGATGCTAGAAAGTGGAATGAGATTGAAACGTGAGCAATCACACATGCTGGCATAGATAGGCTTCACATTTTACGGACGTTTTTTTTATTTGCACAACAAGAAGGACGACGGTGAACGTCGACACAAGACGCTAGTGACGCATACTGTAGAGTTCCGCGACATGAGCAAGTGAGGCGATTCTGGTGTGTGTTTTTCAAAACAAAACACAGTGAAATATTTTTATGATATTTTAAATTTTTTCAAAATACTGTAATTATTGTCAATATGTGCATAAATAATAATCTATATATGTATCTATTTCTCATGTGCAGTATATACATTCATACAGTATTTTACTTAGCTTTGTTTTAAAGTTGATTTTTAAATCATTTCATATCCATCTCTAGCGCCAAAATTAAACATGACTCATTTTTTTGGGACTGTTTTACAGAGAAAAGTACCGTCTTTTATTTGGGTCAATACAATATTGTCTTAGCACTTGCGGTTGATTAGATCGCTTGCTGCTGTGTGACGTCCTGCTATTCATCGTTTCCGATTGCCATCATTGTGTTTACATTTGCTTGTGATGTCTGGCATGGATGGATCGTGCGCTAATGATCTGTGCACTCAGGATGATTGGATTGGATCGGAGTGCTGGCCAAGGCTAGCCATGTACAATACAGTGTGTGATAGCTACAGTATACCCGTACGCATCAGGAGTGCTAGCAAAGCACCAGAATGGATGCCACATATACTGTACAGTATATACTGTAGTACTAACATGCACTTAACTGCAAAGGTCCCAACTCACTATTACGTACAGCTCGCTGACTTTCCTTTTCTATTACATTGAAAATGCACAGTTGGTGGGGGTGGTAGAAAGATGGCTGTTGTACGAAAGCAATGCCTCTTATGAACACTGAAGCTAGGTTGCCTGAAAATGGATGTTGCAGCATCATGAATTGTTGATACAAGGCAGGCTTTCATGTTTGCACCGCATTTCGATGAAGTGGTGATGCATTTGACCACGCAGTCTTGGTCCAGTATTCTATCCACCCTGCACACACTTTGTTTTGAGTTGACACAGGCTGTGATTGCTTTTGTCTTTCTATATCTGGTGGTTGTGTTCATGTTCGCGTAGAGTCGGTACTTTCTCAGAGATTTTAATCGAAGTTAACGCAAAACCAATCACTTCTGTTTAGGGGTGCGAATCGTGCAATTTGATTCGATTCAGAGGGCTGCCATTCGATTTGACCGTCACAGCACATCCGTAACGTAAAGATGAAAATAACGCAGTTACGACTTCGAGCACATACTGCAGCACTTGCAGAATCCTTCCAGTGCCGTAAATGAAGGGACCTGAGAGTATTCAGCTTTATTTATTTAGTCAGTTATTTCTCCTCATAATAGTATGATTTTATTCTTGTAAAATTCAAACCTTTCTTAATATTTTGGCTTTATTCCTTATTACAGCTTTTTTTCCCCATTTCTGCTGTTGTTGTTTTTTTTTTTTTTTAATTTTCCAACTATTGCCATTTTCTTCGTGGAAATGTTCTTGCTGTAATATTTTTGACATTATTCCCAAAATATAACTTTTTCCCAAACCTAATTTTCCAAAAACTACAGCTTTATTTAGTTTTGTTTGTTTTTGTCAGATATTACAACATAAAAAAACATTTTATTTTATATATTTCAACTTTTTACTACTAAAATTGTTTTATTTTCCTTATATTATTACAATGTTATTCTTTTACATTACTTGTTACATTACAACTTTTTTCTCTTAATATTTTAATTTTTATTGTTGTAAAATTACTGCTGATTTTTCAATGTTTGCAGATTTTTTTTTTTTTTTAAAGTTTTCTTGTTAAATTCTATTTTTAGAATATGCTGCGAGCCAATAAAAAACAGCTGCAGGCTGCAAATGGCCCACTTTGGGCACCCCTGATCTAAGCAAAGCAAACATGCCAAGTGTGAATGCACATGCGATATTACAAGTCAGCAAAGGATGCTGTGCTTTTTCTCTCATAAGAGGCTGGAGTGACGTTCTATTGGGCACTTGGGCAGTTGGGTGATTGTGTTTCTTGGTTTGTTTGCTCCTCCAGCAGTTGAGGTGTTCAAAGAGAACGAGGCACAAAACACCTGGCGTGAGCAGGAGTAAAATGACTGCCTCTTTGTTTGCAATGTGAACACAAAAGACTGCTTTACATGTCCAAACAGAGCAGATGGGACTGTGTGAATGAACGTGTGGGGATCTGTACAAGGGAAGTCCAACCACTTGATTTGCCTGCCTTGTCGGTTTTATGCAAGTCTGATACAAATCGCGTCCAACCGCTAAGCGATGAGCAGTGATGACTAGCAGCAGGACTGACATGGTTGAGGGAAAACACCTTGAATACTTCAGAGGTGTCCTAACAACAATTTTTCCACCTGACAAGTAGACAGATGAGAGCCATTGAACAGAAAGAAACCAGATATTGGGACTGAGGCACTTCTAAACAGAAGAGTGATGTCCTGCAGGTGTCCTGCAGATTAAGACAAGAGCAACAGTATGATCAGATAAACCAGTACAAAGCCAACAAAGGGCGAGCAAAGAGTCTCTGGGACGTCTCGCTGGTCCTTTGAGCTGGCTGTGACCCAAAGTCATTACCTAGTAAATGAATTTTGTCCTTAATCGGCAACTTCTATCATTCCCAACTGCCAGATATCTCGGCGTAAAATCTATCTTGTTTCAGACTGCAGTTTCCAGTCCTCCATCTCGTATTACAACAAACTCCTCCTGTGGGATTTGCTATGAGTTATTCCTTGAATTCAAGAGTGTTTCTCACCTTCTTCATAAAAATGCTGGCACTTGCAACTTTCTTTGGCTCCATTTTGGGTTATTTTGCAGCCGTGGTCAAAAGAAAAACAGAGACTTGTGGCGACAGAGACTTTGGTAAATGTTTTATTTAGCAGAGAACTAAAGCATCAACTGCTGATGACACTATAGACAGTCGACGGAGCTGAATTCTGGTTCCTATTTCCATATAGCAGCAAGCTAATAGGCTGCTAGCAAGGACGTTTTGTGATAAAGAACACAGTTGGACTCACGGTGCATTAATAACGTGACAAGACGCATGCCACATTGTACACTAACCGGAAAATGTACACAAACTGAGGCACAATTCTGGTGGAAGTTTTCGACGTTAACCGAAAAAGACACTAACTGAGGCGCATGCTAACCGAGGTTCCACTGCACTTCAAAACTCAACATGGGCCTCTGTCATCAGCACTGCACATGTTTCCAGCTGATTCCTGAGAGTACACTGGTCTGCTCCAGTTGTTCACCTGTGTGGTGCTACAGTGTGATGTTAGGCTATTTGTCTTAAGTCTACAGAGGCACCGACTGCCTTAGCAGGAGAATCACTGCTTGGCGTTGGGATAAGAGAGGCGACGAGAGCTCGGTGCCGCTTCTCAAACCGCCAGAGGGCTAAACAAAAGCAGTCGTGTGTTTTGTTTTACATTGTTAGCTCAGTATGTATCAAAGTGTACTCAAGTAAACCCCACAGTCAAGTGCTTTATACCGATTTGCTCTCCCTCACCAGGACCAATCTTGTCCTTGTCTCTTGTCACCAGGCTGTTTCCAGCTATGTAACGCATTTCGTCACAACATGGAGATAGACCAGTGTCTGCTGGAGTCCCTGCCCATTGGGCAGCGCCAGCGGGTGGTCAGGAGGATGCGCTGCGACCAAATTCGGGCGTATTACGAGAGGGAAAAGAACCTCCAGCAGCGCCAGCAGGGCGGGGTCAAAGTCCGAGGAGTTCCACCCGGCGACCGCAAGAAACAGCAAGTCCGCTTCAGCGTGGCTGATGTCTTAAAGGACGCCATCGTTCGCCACGACGATAAAGAAGGTGTGTGTTTTGATTCCTGTGTTGTGCACAGTGTAAACATTTGACACTGTCATTGTTCCAAACACTGGATGCCAACTGCTCCATCTGTGTGAACAGGCGATAGCGCGCTCTTGGCGCAGACTCAACGACAATACAGCTGCAGAGTTGATGCTTTTGTTGCAAGCACTGCAAAGACATTGCTCAAATTTTGCTCAAATCTTACAGACATGTGCTTGTCATTCCCCTAAATGTGTTTTTTCAAAGGCGAGATTTGGCTAAAATCGCTAGAGCAGGAATAGCGAGCCCGTGGCTCTTTTGATGACCGCGTCTGGCTCCCAGCCATTTTTCTAACACGATCACTTGTATCTATTTGAACTCTTTTTCACTGACATAAAGGAAAACATTACAGGAATAACAGCTTTAAAAATAACGTTCAAAATATGAAACTTTTTAATGCGTTGTATTCCATCCATCCATTTTCTAGCGCGATGCGGGCGGCCAGAGCCAATGCCAGCTGTCCTTCCGATATTTTCAGGGTCAGACACCAAAACCTGGTTATTACTGGATAACGCGGTAGCTTACCCGCGTCGTTGATGGGTCAAGAAGTAAGCTTCCCTCCTTTAATCAAATAGTCAGCTAGCTAATTCTGCAGAGACAACCCATTTGACAAAGAAGATGGCGAAAATAAAGAAAGATACGGGGTACGGTGCAAAAGCAAGCACCACCACACGTCACAGTAATGGTAACAAGTATTGGATTTATTATTGGTTGGCTTCATTATAACAATGTTATTAAAAAGAATAACTTCAGTTATAAATTATATTCTAAAATTGTTCCATCCATCCTCACTAGGGTCGCAGGGGTATGCTGGAGCCTATCCCAGCTAACTTTGGGTGAGAGGCAAGGTACACCCTGGACCGATCGCCAGTCAATCGCAGGGCAATTGTAAAATTGTTGTCTTGCTTAAAAATGCACGTTTAGTTGTATTTAATGATAAAAAATGATATATGGCTCTCACAGATACATTTTAAAATACGTGTCTTTCATCGTGATCGGCGTTGAAAGGCATTTATCGACGTATGCCAATCATGATTTTTCACGGAAATCGGCCCATATTGATCGGTGGCCGATCGATTGGAGCATCCTTAGCCTACAGTCATGTGAAAAGCGGTTGTTTTTGTATTGTGTAACTCATTAAACGTGATAACCGATGAGATGGACTTTTTCCGTTTCCAATACTTCGATTTTTGGCGTTTGTGCTGTTATCCTGCCATGCATTCATGAGTACTGATGCCAGTCGTCTCCAAAACGAAAAACCACCATTCTTATTCTACAAAGCCTCGCCACCTTGGGAATATTTTTATTTGGGGGACAGAAAGTGCTTTTCTTGTGTGCCTGTCATTGTTCATCAAGTCTGTGGACGACTTTGAGAATTTCCCTCTGGCAGAAGCTTAATCAGAGTCACCGTTGGTCTGCTCTGCTCACTGTAGTTGCTGGAGGAAACGCCCTCTCTGCCAGTGAAGGCAGGCTGCCAGGTCACTTTAGAAGGGCTGTCTCTGGGAACATGATTAGCGTGAACTGGACTTGAACCAGTTTCTATAAGGTAGAAAACCTGCAGGATGCTAAAGAGGCTCACTGGCTACTCAAAGAAGTGACAGCAATCTGTCACAAGGTCGCTAGGTTAATCTCCACTGCCTCGCTGCCAATGAGTTTGTTCGAGGTCTGTGTGAGCAGCTGGTGGAGCAATCAGACTAAAACTGGATTTCTTAGCAGCCAGCCTATAAGAAAATGGCCAACTTAGCCTTTTTTACCATTCTTCCATGTCCATCAAATGTAAAAAGCTTCCGCACGGGATGGGAGGAGAAAGTTTTTTCATGTCGGACATGCCATGGTTGACTTCATGACTTCATGCAGTGTTAAGGTAATGTAATGTAAGGTCATGTCTCAATGTTTTGTATCATTACTGCCGCCTAGTGTCCATGATACTACATATCACTTGTATTTAAATAAAAAAAATAATAATAATAGGCCATAATCTACCATGAAACAGCGATCATTTATTAATTAATTTAGGACAAAACGCGATAGTCAAACTGTAATATTATGAAGGACGACTGTACACGCTTAGAGCTCTCATGACATATACAGTATTATAATATAAATGTATATAAATAATACATATATATATATATATATATATATATAAATAAATATATATAAAGATTTTCATAGTTGAATCTGATACGTTAGATTTTGTCTATAGTCGACTAATAGTCTAATATACTGTATATATATTTTTTAAGAGCGCCGCTAATGGCCATTTCTACAAATAAACAGATCTCATTTGCAACTTTTTCCACGTCGAAATAACTAAAACACTCAGAGAAACAACTAAGCACGGCAGGTGTGCAGCAACTGTACCTTCATTTATTTAGTCACACGGAAAGCAAGGATCACAGTCGCTGTCGGCACACATCAGAAAAGTACACATAAAATAGCAACAACATGGCTTGAAAAACAACTTTCCAAAACTCTTAGCAGTTAGCAGACTCATGTCTTGCATTAAAATTCACTGTCAGGATATGAAATGAAGTTACCTGTTTTTAATGACTCACGTGGATATGGATTTATCGGCCCATCCAAAACCATGATCAAGGTTTCCAAAATGGACATGAGCTCGACAATCCTTCTTTAATGTTCCTCATTTGTACTTATGTGGCGCATTATGCCGCTGCTTTGACTTCTTCTCCTCTTTCTGCGAGCATGTGATAGGATATGCCTTGGGCTTGCACCTTCCCTGGAGTCATGTGGGAACATTTCTGGATTTTTGCCACGCACGACATGCATGTTTTAAGATAACAGGGAAATGTGTAAACAGCGCGGGTATGCCTCGCAGTTACTCTGCTCGATGGGGCTAAAAGTGTAATTAAGGGGATTTGCATTTGTGACTGATTAACGATGCATAACTTCATTAGAAAGGCGGC
Organism: Dunckerocampus dactyliophorus; assembly: GCF_027744805.1. Taxonomy (NCBI): domain Eukaryota; kingdom Metazoa; phylum Chordata; class Actinopteri; order Syngnathiformes; family Syngnathidae; genus Dunckerocampus; species Dunckerocampus dactyliophorus. The sequence goes on from NC_072827.1 coordinate 30,028,122, forward strand.
CTCACCGATGGGATGCGTAAGCACTGACTTCCTGTTTGGAATGATGCAAGGATGTCTTCTTTGTACGTACTGGGTGTTGGAGATTGTATCACTATTTAATAGGGGGTAAACGTACATCATAGTCACGGTTCAGTACATACTCTACAGTACATTGGTTTTAAGGTCACACTTTGGTTAATTTTTGGGAACAAAATGCCAAACATGAAACGGCTTAGCTTAAACATAAACCGCAAACTGCCAGCTGGTGATTCTGAAATAATATCAAATAGTTTTCGTATTTGGAAAGTGTGTTATAATGCATCCACCTGTACTAAACAACGCCAGTACACTGCTTTCATCGCATCCACTTGTCTTTGTCCATTTATGTATTTTATCCAGAAGGCAACGCTCCCAAGAAGGAGACTTTAAAATGACTGTTTTTCAAGCTCTAGCTTCTACTTGGCACTGGTTGCGCTGTGTTTTCTTTTTGGAGTAGATGTGTGACTACGTCACAAGGCAGTTACACAGCCTGTCTCTGACTTATGGTCCACATGTATCTTCTCCTGCGAATCGGCATGTTTGTTATTGTGCAGAAATGACGCCATCAACGCTTCTGATTTATTGAAGCTACTTGCGAAGGTTGAGTTGAAAAATTTGGCCAATTTGGGTCACCGATTGCCATTAAGGGGCGGTGGCGGGTCCTGCAGCCAAACCAGATGAGAACCACTGCGCTAGAGTATGTTCCGGCTAGAGCCGGACCTCCTGGAAGGGATTATTTACGCTAATTAAGGTTCTACTGGACATGTACGGTTACAACCTGACTACTTGACTATAGTGAAATGAATAGAAAATCATGTATCTCTGCTACCAACATGCCCAAAAAAGGCAAACAAAGGAAAATGGGAAGACACGGCCAATGAATGGGTAAGTGGATATGTGACAATATAGTATAATACAATACAATATAGTATAATACAATACAATACAATATAGTATAATACAGAATGAAAAAACCTTCACAAGAGAATTACAAGTCCTGCTGCTGTCAGTTTGAGCTAACTTTCTTCTCAAAAGCACATAAAGCAGAATTTCAAGTACCTTCAAATGGTGCTTTGGTACGCTTAGAATATTCCGTCTTTCCATGACATGTGGTCTATAAGCATGCTGTAAGTTTCTCTTTACTTTGATGCACTTAGGCAGCCTGCTGCTGCTGTCACTCAAACCCTCTAGAAGAAGAATATCTGATTTTTCTCAAAGGGCTTTTTTTAACCACTAATCAAACATTCAAGCACATGCTGTAGAATCTGTAGCATGTCTCTTTCAATGTGGTGTGGTTCTTCACGTTTAATCGGAAATTGTCCATCGCCACGGTGCAGAGGTCACAGTTCATGTGATAAACAACTGGAGGATACCCTGAATGGATGCAATGTGCTCCATTAAGTAAGTACCCAGGAGTCCAATAATTAGCCCAGTGTGGTACGTTTGTGTGGATCCTACCTTGAAGGAGACAAATGGACTCCCAGCTGTATCCCAGTCCCATTCCCACTGAGTCACATCATTATTCCTCCTGTAGCTTTTCTCCCATTCCCCCCATATTTTCTAGTTGCCATGGAAATGCACACAGCTCTCTAACAGCTGTTTTGCAACGGCACACAAAACGACAGACTGGTCGGGGGGTACAGTATAGCCTCACGCGCCCACTGTGGAGTTCCTTGTCATCAGCATCCTTCCTCTGTGGGTGCCATGGCATGTTGACTAGCAGAGCATTTGATCAAATGTCAAAAGACACCAAGACTGATCACTGTTGTTGCTGCTACTGCGGAACCAGTATAAACTGTAGCTGCTGCCCTGTGTGTAAATCTTACAGTTAATGTACTGTAAATCTCTGTAATAGCCCCCGGTGCTTCTTTTCACTTTCATCTCCTTTCTTTTTTACGGAAAAATCTATGTGATTTAGAAATATATCACTCATATTTCTCCCGAGAAGATTATAATGAAAAATATTGCTTGCTAGGGAACGGGAGAAGTAGGAAATATTACCCTTGGGGCTTGCAGGGTCTATTATTATGCACTGGTGTGGAAACAGGAGTTCAGAACATTCACAATTGAAAGTACTACCTAATAATAATAATAATTCCCCATTGTAGATTAGTCACCCCTCCCAAGGGGAAATAAATGCTCCTGAGAGAGCCTGTTGTTTGAGAAAGAACTCATCATTTATCACAACTTTTAATGTCAAACTTTAACTGAACAATTGATTTGGAGCGCACGGGAAAGTGGAAAGGAAAACATCGTTCTGTTGGATCACATGCTAATTTATGAACAAATATACAGTAATCCCTTGCCACTTTGTGCTTCAGATTTTGTGGCTTCACTCTAACACGGTTTTTCAAAAATATATGAACTAATGTACTCGTATGTGGTTGAATGCGGCCTTGTGTTAGTAAAAAAAAAAAAGCAAATGTTACATATTTTGTGCCTAAATTAAGCATTTTTCAGGAAATAAAAGTGGCTAAAAAATACAAATATAAGGCATTGAAAGACATGAGGATATTTAGTATTGTTACTGTAATGATCGGTGAGACACACAAGCACCAGAACAACAGGCTTTTATTGCAGGTCGTAAATCACGCCAAGCCAAACTCTGAACCCCCAATGTCACTTCCTGCCCCACTCAGCTCCCCTGGTACCGGAACACATTTACAGCAACACGCATGAGCACGAGTCTTATTTATGTCTTAACTTATTTTCTCTTATTATGCCTACTATATTGGATCATACTACTGTAAAGGTGACTATAGGGGTGTTATTTCATGTCTAGAAGGCTCTAATAAGCTTAAAAACTGTATTTTGAAGGTCATAAATAGCTTTTCTATGCTCTAACTACAAAAATGTCCATCTATCTATCCATCCATTTTCTATATTGCTTATCCTCAATAGGGCTGCTTAAGCCTATGAAAATATTTGATTAATAAATAAGGAATCCTACTTTGCGGAAATTCACTTATCACGGTCGGGTGTGGAACCAATTAACCACGATAAACCAGTGATTGAACAACACATCAGCAACTGAACCAATGTTGTAATAGCAAATAAAGCATTAATACCAGTGATGAGTTTACTGTAAACAACGGTATGGCAAGTATAACACGCGTGAGTTTCATACCCAACAGCTGAGTAGCAGCATCCGACATTTTAAAGCGCACGCAGAGGTACATAAAAGCTGCTCAGTGCTGACCACTTGTGATACTTCAAATGCAGCTACTACGGGGTTAATTAAAAATACATCAGAAGGTTGCCTTAATGCTTGTGTTTTTTGATCAGGCCCCGGCGGTTATTGACTTTTGTAGAGTCTCTTGGAGACTCTGCGCTTAATTGAATAGAGGCATTAATTGGAGTATTTATGGTTCTCTTCTTCACTGCTTTTCCATTCCTACTTCCGATTCTGGTCTCCTTGTCCTAAGAGCTACATTTGAAAAGCTCTATTGATCGGTTTTCCCAGGTTCATTTACTCTCTCAGGGTCATCATGAAGCTCTTGACATCTGACCTTTCTTCAGAGATATTCAGTAAAGGCCATCACCTCCAGACGGCATCTTGTAGTGCAAGAACGGGGAAACTTTTCTATCAGGGAGGCCGTTTCGGCTTTTATAAAGCCCCCCGTCCCAAATGAAGCAACTCTCATTACACTTTAAGTATTAAGCTCATACAATTCATGCTTTTTACAGCCATCATTGACCATTCTCGTTTGCTTAAAAGTAGCTGTTCTGTTCACTAATGAGAAGCACTGCAATAGAAACAGGAGAGCCAAAACATTATCTAATTCCCCGGTAGCTCCTTAAATCTTAGATGGGCCTTAATTGGTGCTGAGCCCTTGCAGTGTATGAAGGAGATGAAGCGTAATTGCTGTGATTGACTCCAATGTTTGTTTGTGTCTCAACAATATTACATTATGGAGGCCATTAGACAAATGAGGAATGGAGTATACTTTTACTTTTGATCATATATATTTTTCATTTTATATCATTTTATATTTTGTACTGTTTTTTTATTTAATTACTTTTGGTTAATTGACAGGAAAAAGCACCAAACGTGGGACATGATGTCTATCTAATACGTACTGCACTGACCCACATATACTTTTGTAATGTTAGTACTCGTACTTGTTTGTGTATTAAGAATGAGGCTAAATAACAGTTCTTGTCCTTGTGTTGCAGTGCTGCGTCTCCTGAAGGAGGGAGCTGACCCCGACGCCTCCATTTCCTCTGGGGGTTCATTGCTACACCTGGTAAGGCACATGCATGAATGATGAATAAAAGTAACCTTGAAATGAGTTTGAGGTTTTGTCTAAACAGCATGATTAACACTTGTGCAACAGACCTTCAGTACGCCGTAGAGGAGAGACAAAAAATGACAAGTTAATGTATAATATCCAATAGGACGACGCTATTTATTGAAGTCCCCAGGAAGAAACAAGCTACAGTGGAACCTCTGTTAACTTACGCCCCGGATTTGGTTAGATGTAGATAGTACGTGTCAGTTAGAGTCACACTTTCTGGAACGGATTCATGACGCTAACCAAGGTTCCACTGTATGTCCATTTTATGGACAAAAGTATTGGGACACACTACTATTATACAGACATGAAGTGAAAACTGAGACTTTTTCTGCACTGCGGAAAAATGCCAAATAGGATGTTCTGTACTTACTTTGCATGATTCTGTTGGCTAGGAGATTAATTAATTAATTAATCCAAGAGGAGACTAAGAGCAGAAAATTGGACATTGTGGAGTTTAATACTTTGAATCCTGGCTCGATACTAGGATAGACCTGGTAATGTTGGGTTTTTCCAGTGGAAACACATCAATAGTGAGTCAAGCAATGTTGAGTCAATGCAATGGAAAAGTGGCAAAAGCGGTCTAGCGCAGCAGTTTGTCCCGAGACTTTTGTCCATGTTATACTGCATAGAATTCAGTGTCAACTGTCAATGCAATGCCAAAATTTCGCAGTGCGCACGTCACGACAACGTGTTCGCGGCAGAGGTCCTGCTGGAGCGAGGCGTGAGCGTCAACCTGCAGGACGAAGACCTGTGGACGGCGCTGCATGTAGCATGTGTGTGCGACCACGCTGACATGGTGCTGCTTTTACTTCTGGTGAGAAACACGTGCATGCCACAACAGACCGTACAAGCAGGGAGGATATATTTGACTGTGTTGCACTCACCATAGTAACAATCTGCATGGGTAAACAGTGGGTAAACCTTCCTTGGACTTGGCTGATAGCGGAGTTCTATGATTGGATTTTGCCTTGTCTTGTACTGATCAGGTTTTAGGTGAGCAAGACGTAGCTTTCTCGTCTACTTTGCTGATTAGGTGCTTAATGACAACATCTGCAGGAGGAGGGCAAATAGACAGACAGCGCAGTCGCTTTGCCGTTGTTGATTAGACCCAGAGAAGCTTGCTCCGTATACAGCTTGATTTTGTGTGATGCCGTAGAGGTTCCTCAGAGGCACAGAAGTGTTTGATGAGTTGCCAGAGGGGCACATGGAACTTTCTGTGCATGATTTTCACACCAACAGCTGAGCAGCATTACCAACCAACCATTTGAAGCGCATACCGATGAAAGTAAAGCTGTTGGATGCTGACCAATGATGATACATGAAATACAGATACTGCCATCTTATTTGGAGTGAATTTAAAAAAAAAAATCAGGAGGTTGCCCACGGCCACATCTGTTAATGCTAATGTTTTTTGACTTGGTGCGAATTAGAGATTGGTAGTTTGCCTTTGTACGTAGACAGTGCACTCAACTTGTGGTTAACTGAATAGAGGTGTTAATCAAAGCATCTATGGCATTACGGTAATCCCTCGTTTGTCGCGGTTCATCGGTTCCACAAAGTAGGATTCCTTCTTTATAAATTGAATATTGTGGTAGATAACATAGATAACCTGTTTACGACCTTTTAAATACAGTTTTTAACAGTATCAGAGCCCTCTAGACATGAAATACAGTAAGTCACCTTTACACTCGCATTGCCCAATATAGTACACATAATAAAAGTAAATAAGACATACAGTAATATAGACTCACATGTTAGCATTGCGAGAGTTCCTTGTTGTTTCGGTGTCTGGACACTCGTAGTGTAGTTTCATCAGTGTAACATTACTGAGACCTAGTGGGCCCTCCATAGCACAAGATGTCTTTCAATGCATTTTCTGCATGCCTTATATTCGTATTTAGTTTATTTAACCATCTTTATGCTTCGAAATGCTTAATTTAGGCACAGAAAACGTAAAATTTGCTTAAATCTGCATATCTGTTAGAATTAATGGCTGTATTGAACCAAAAAACAACGATGATTTATTAATTAATATATTTTGAAAAGACGTGATAGAGTGAAGTTTCAAGCGTGATGTGGCGATGTGTGATTAATACTATTATTATTTTTCTGCCAAATAAATCGCCTTTTTGGCGGCTTTAACATAACTGACCAAATTTTGTGAGTTTTGTGTATTCTGGCCGAAAAATATACATATGACATGCAAGTTACACGATATTAGCACTTGCTACCAGTGCGTCCGATATGATACATGATACGAAATGCATGTGTATTACTTGAGATTTCTAGCAAGATATTAAGATTTGAGTCCCATTGGAAATGAAAAAGAGAGGATGGTTGTCTGACAACATTGTGGTCATCTACAGTCTCTGCAATGTCTTTCTGATTTTTCATCACAATGTTCCTACTTTATTCCTACTATGTCCTATATTGTCCTATATTGACACTGCTCTGCTCTGCTCTGCTCTTTCAGTGTTTAACAATTTGCTTTGAATAGAACCAATGCAATTTTCACTGCGCCCATGTTTCCCCAAAATTTTACAGCAGCATGAAAGATGCTTTTTGACACTGTATAAAACCAAAAACACTGTATAAAACGGTTAAAAATAGCCCCCACCGTACTAGATTTCCGGTGCAGATGCTCCTCTTCCAAAGCATGCAGCTGCTGCCTTATCGGCGCTGTGAACGAGCGCTCTTTCCTCCAAATTTGATGGCTTTCCATTTTAATGAGAAGTGAAAACGTGGCCTCACTAGACGGGCCTGATTAGAAGCCTTATCTTTAATTGCTGCTGGAATAAACTGCGTCTATTGTGTCTTTGTCTTCCCTTCTATCCATCATCCCTCATCATTGCTTCCTGTGCTTAAAGCAGGGCGACTTTTGCTGACATTTCCAAACCTACACGGAGGTTTTCTAACGCAAGCTCCCACTTTAAACCTTCAGAAGATGTAGCCTGACAATCAGGTGATTGGAGTCGGGAGACGTGTTCCCTTCTAAAATGTTATTTCCCATCCTCTCAAGCCTCTCAAAAAACACCAGCGGGGGCACGGAGAGTTGTGGAATTGACCCACTTTCTGTGCTCGTGACGGATGAATTTGAAACGTCTGAATTTTCACCCAGTCTTTTGAAGTTGGCGGTTAACAGCCCAGAGCCCCTGGCTGGCTTCTCCTTCGTCGCCCCCTTATTCTCCTTGTCAAGCTTCTCCTTCTCCCTTCGTCTCCTCCTCCTCCTTCTTCTCCTTCTGCTGCCCGCCAAAAGAAAAAGCTAAATAATTGTTGATATAGGAAATAATAGTGGCTGATATTGAGCAGGGTCAACCACGACTATCATTGATTTGGTGTCAGTCCCAGCCCACCATAGCAACGTTCATTATCTAACAGCGCTAATAACCAATAGAAAGAACCACAGCATCCGTGAGCTCCATCCCCACAACCACCATGGCCATGTTGTTCATCATACAGAGGAATTCCGGGTCAGAAGTCAACTTGTTAACCCCTTTGCGGCCTGCCCACGCCAACTCATTTATATCTGTCATCACTTATCATCAAGCGCAGACACATGACTAATGCCTCTGCATCCACGCTCCACTTTGTCATAATTCCCTCGACATCCCCTCGTCGCTTTGCGGCACAATGAAAACGCAGCTATTGCTTTTGTGGCAGCGCTGGCGCTCTCGGGAGATTTGCATTTCAGGCATTATTCACTTCACACACTTTCTGTATGTAACGCCAGGTGCACATGTGCAGTCGAACACATTGTGTTTTTATTCTGGGCATCGTGAAATACCTCCATTTACATCATAATGGCTCAAACCGCAAAAACCCCGGCATTAAAATGTAATCCTTTCCTTTCTGGTCCATGCTCTCTATTATTGGTCATTGTTGATTATTTTTAGTTTCATTACATTCAGGAAAATCACATGTTTACACTTGTACAATTCAACATGGTCAAAAAGGAGGGGGAATAATCAGAGCTTATTCAATCCTCCAAGTGTCAACAATTCCTGATAGTTTCTTCACTTCCTGTGCTTAAATGTTAAATAATAGAGACGTAAAAAATAGAGTTAGGTTGCATAAATCAATTCATAAATACAGGAGTAAATAACCGGCTGAAATAATATCATGTACAGTATAAATATAGTTTAAGCAATAATGCATTAAACAATAGATGTAATAGCTTCTCCATCAGTACATGTGACACTAAAAAAGCATTTTTTTATGGGAATGAATTGTCCACTTTTGGATAAACAGGAAGTTTGTAACTGAACTTATTTGTTTTTAAAAAGTTGCAGCTATTCGATAGTTTCAATGAATAAATGATATAATACTAGAAGATGATATAAGTAAGAATAAAAAGAAATATATCTTATAAATAAACCCATCCATCCATCCATCTCTCTTCTTCCTCTTATCCGAGGTCCGGTCGCGGGGGCTGCAGCCTAAGCGGGGAAGTCCAGACTTCTCTCTCCCCGGCCACTTCATCCAGCTCCTCCTGGCAGATCCCGAGGCATTCCCAGGCCAGTTGAGAGACATAGCCTCTCCAACATGTCCTGGGTCTTCCCCGAGGCGGACGAGTCGGACGTGCCCTGAACATCTCCCCAGGGAGGCGTCCGGGAGGCATCCTGACCAGATGCCTGAGCCACCTCATCTGGCTCCTGTCAATGCAGGAATTGATTGTCTTCCATTATTCGGATAGCAAGAAAAAAGCTTTGCATTTGACAGCAACAATAGTTACAGTTTGTGAAAAATACAAGTAGAAGTATTCCCAAACTGAATCTTTCCAAAATGTCTAAGCTAAATACAGTCTACACTGTATCTAACTGTCAAGTGATAGCGGCATCCGTGCAGCCAGACCCGCCATTGACTGACTTTCACTGGGCCTGGAGGTGAATTGTGTGGGCTTGCTTTACAGCTCACTGAGTGGCACAAACACTCACGACCGCCCCCGAAAAAAGGAAGGAGAGGGAGAGGAGCAGTCAGCTTTATGAGGAGGGTGATTGGTGTTTGTGGGAGGGTGAACATAAATCTAAAGTTAAATAGATGGGGCACTTGCAATTTAACATAAGGACTTGGACGAGAGACGGTTGGTTGGGGCTTTCACTCCTTTGGTGACTAGCATTTTCCAGAGGTGGGAGCAAGTCAGTGTTTTGCAGTCTCAAGTCTTTAATCTTAAGTCTAGAGTCATGTCTCGTGTATAGACGTGCAAGTCCAAGTCAGGTCTCAAATAAAAACAAGACAGGTCGAGTCAAGTCCAAAGTCATAAGCTTGAAATGTTAGTTTAGTGTCTTCTAAATAAAATGCCAGTATGTAATATACAAATATGACCAGTGTGAGAAGACTTAGTCACAGAAAAGAGGCACAGAAATGTAATCCACACCCTCGTTGTTTATTCTTAAACCTGACAGGATGTCAATAGCTGCGTTCAATGAGGCAGATCCAAAGGGAAAATACGGTGTCTTGCTGGGAATTACATAATCACGATCACTTTAGTTGAATACTTTGAATGGGGACACATTTTACTCAACACATACACTGAAAATCGCTGAAAAGTCATCAGACTAAAGTCCGACTCAAGTCCTCAGTCACCTGACGGTTGCAAGTCTTTGATGATATTGTCAAGTCATCAAAACTTTGACTGACTTGACTCCAAGTCCTGTGACTAGAGTCCACCTCTGGTATTTTGGAATAAATGTTCTTGAGATATCACCTCGGCCATAACATATAAGCAGCACTTTGGCGACATACATTTCTAGGTCAAAGGTCAAGGTCCCAGCGGTGTCAAACACCTTTTTCTGAAAAAAACAAACTTTTGTATGTAAGTTCCTTCCGATGAGCTAAACTTGATGGACGGACATACGAAGACAGCCGCTCAGCGCTTCTGCAGGGCGGGGGAGCTAGTGGACCTCAGAGTCACACGTCAAATTGATTTGGGCTTTCCTGATCTGTTACTGTTTTGCCAAAACAGTGTCAAATTATGATGGGGTCAAATATCATCACACTGAACTTGACAAATCAGCACAAACTCACTTGCTATTCTTGGTATTTGTGCATAACCCCTCTTGAGACTTGGCAGAGATTCTTTGTATAATAATATACAGTATATACACACACACACACACACACATAATGAATGAGCTCTTACTTATGCACTTACTTATTTTTTAATGTGGATGAAAAAATATTTGTTCTTTGCAAATTAATTATTTGTGTTGATATGCACATCGCAGTCCTTCCACCTTGGCGGAGGTCTGTGTTCTCCTGCTCCCTTTGTTAGCGTCTACTCCACTAGACGGGACAGATGGGTGCGCTTTTACGCCATTATGCTCCCTTTATCAGCCATAAAACAGAAGAAAAACAGTTGGAAATCTGTGATAGATACATTTATATTTTGTTACCAAACATATCCTAGATGCATTCATCAATTTTTGCAGCTTTCTGATACAGTTTGCCACCCTGGACGGGCTCACAAATCTCTTTGTGGTTCAACTGGCTTGTTAGAATTCTATTAGCTGCCTTTGTCCTGTAAGGGTCCCTGCTTAGGGACCACCACTCGTCCCTGTTAACAGACCTTGCCCAGTGATGGTCGTTATTACCTCAGCTTGTCTTTTTATGGCGCAGTCAAAGGAGCGATTCATTGGCCAGTGTCTTACCATGTATATATTACTTTTACTGCCCTAAATATGAGCACAGCACAAGCTAAGAGAGAACATTTTTCATCACAGTTTAGCAGCTAATGAATACAATGGAGTTCCTCCGAAGAGAAGACATCTATCATAACCACATTTGTGAGTCATTAATGGCGTCTGTGGCGAAAGTGAAAGCCTGCATGCTGTCTTGCACTCTTACGGAGGACTGCTCATGGGGGATCCTTGTGGAGTAAACGCGCATCCATCTTGTCACCAGCCCGAACCTTAGGTTAACTCCTCATCTTTTTATTTAATGAGATCTTGAATTCACTGTGCGTTGTCTTCTACTGGTGCGGGGGTGTCTGAGCTGTTTCCTCCGAGGGCCACATACTGAAAAATAAAAGGATGCAAGGGACACTTTGATATTTTGTGTAGATATGCTGAGGAGTTATGTATATTTCAAGAAAATATGCATCCCAGACTTCTGATATTGGTCAAAAAGTGTATTGTTAGTATGGACTACAGTCTTTGTTCTTTTTTCCCCCATTTTTGCCCATTTTTTCTGTTTTATTTCCTTTTCAAGATATTCCAACTTTCTTCTTAAATAAATGTCAATTTCCTTTTCATAATATTATGACTTTATTCCCATAATATATTAACTTATAACTTATATATATATAAGTTTTTCCCCAGCCTAATTTTCTAAAAATTACAACTTCATTTTGTTTTAACAGTTTGTCATATTACAACTTTTTTATAAACTACATTTTTGCTTTAATTTTTCATTTATTAATATTTCTAGGCTACTAAAATTATTTTTCCTCATAATATTACAAGTTTATTCTTTTAAAATTGCAGCTTTTTTTTCTTGCTAGAGTACGACTTTGTCCCGTAATATTTTGACTTTGTTGTTGTAAAATTACAACTGTTTTTTGCGTGTCTGCTGTTTTTCCTGACTATTTCAGCTTTTTTCTTGTAAATTTTCTTCTCGTAATTATGACTCTATTCCCATAATATTTGGATTTTACTCTTGCATCGTAACACTTTTTCCGCAACCTAAATTTTCCAAAATCTTGGAAAGATTTGTGTTTGTGTCTCATATTACAACGATATATCTACTGTATATGTATATATTTGTAATATTTCAACTTTATGCTACTAAAATGGCGTTATACTTGTCATAATATTACGTTATTCTCGGAAAAGTAACTTTTTCTCGTTGGAATCCAACTTTTTTCTTTTTTAATATTTTGACTTTATTCTTATTACTGCTGGGGTTTTTTTGTCGTTTTCTTGTTATATTATATTTTTGGACTAGGCTGCGGACCACACCTTGGACACCCCTGTACTTGTGTCTCAAGTATACGCATGAAGAAGAAAACTACAGTGTTTAGACTCTTCTCCTTCTTCTGATATAAGTGTCAATAAAAAAACAACAACTCTAAAAGCCAAAGAAAAAGCATTTTGGTCCAATTGTACAACCACCAGGGAGTTGGACATTTGAGGTTTCACTGTAATTGGACACTTTTTCATTAGATTCTACCTCTGAAATGTCACAAAAATTCTGCCTGTCATCTCTTATTCATTTTTTTCTCTGCTCTTGAAGGCTGGGGTTAATGTTCTCCTGCAGGACGTCGACGGGCACATTCCTCTGGACTACGCTTCAGAAGAAAGCGAGAGCCGCTGTATTCTCCAAAAACACCTGGAGGAAAACGGTAAAGCCACCTTTGCCCACTCTTTGTCCACAACATCCGCCTTGCCGTGCCTATTTCTGCCACTAAGGATCATTGTGGTCCTCTGTAGATTAACGTTGAACGGTTACGCAATAGGCTACTTGTAATTACGTCCGTTGGCCGAAATCTGGTTAACAACATGTAGATAATGATCCTCCATCTGCGATACAGGAAGCTGCAGACCATTAAGAGCTGTGAAAAGCCTACTGTATAAATACACACACACACACACACACACACACACACACACACACACACACAGTCTTTCTGCATTTAATTTATGGCTACTTCACTCTGCTTTTGTTAGCCGAGCCCTGACATGATAAAACCCCTTCTGCAGTTCTCTTACACATCCTCCCCCTTCCACCACTACGACCACCAAGTAACACATGGCATGCAGGGCCTCTGTTGCTATGGAAATGTTGCTTCTTTCCCTTGATCCACATCCCATTTACGGGGGCAATGAACGGCCGTGTACTTCTGAGTGTTTACCAATTTATGGTTTGCAGAAGATGAAAAATACACAGTTTTTTGTGTGCCCATTTAACCCCAATATATGGTAGAGCCTCCATGGAGAAATATAAACAAGATATTGTTTTTAAACCTGCTAAGCTAAGTTGCTTTTTATTTTTTTACTTCCTATAGTGGGAGAAAATGTTCAAAAGTGTCAAAGTGTATGCCAAAGTGGACAACACAGTAAAGCAAGAAAACGCACAACAATAATAGTTAAGGGTGTCATATCAAATATCACAACAGCAGCGGGTGATAACGTGTTAAGCATGGAGTAGGAGTGATGCCAGCCGTGTGTATTTTTTGTTAAAAGTCTGAAAAAGACGTTGCAGCTGAGTGCAAAACTTGTCATGCACAAGATTCCGGTGGTGGCACAGAACCGGGGAAGTTTAATGCGATGAAACTCATCACGCATTTGAAGCAGCATCACACAGGAAATAGGTCCGTTTTTCTCATACGGTACCTACTCTTTCTGATTATTGTTCTATGGTTGTGTAATATCACTTGATCAAGCCTTTTCTGACATTCCACACGACAAAATTTGTGCTGATAATGGATCGATATCGGTATTGACCAGCATTCAAGGCTGCAAAAGTTGTTTCGGCACACCCATAACAATGACAATAACAAACCATAACAACAAGCTATGATGGAGACTACCACTCGTCAAAATTACAAAACAAATTTTAAATAGAAAAAAAAAAAGTTTGAAACTAAAAATGTAATTGCTATTTATTTGGCAAATAACTAACTATGTCTGCATATTATATATTATTAATATTGTATTTAAAAATTCTTATTATTATTATGTTTATTATTATTGCTGTTGTAACTTTTTCCTGTAGTAACTTCATAACTATATTTATTCATAAGTCTAATTATTATTAATAGTAGTAGTAGTAGTAGTATGAATAATAGCATACAAATTAAATCTTTTTTCTAAAGTTAGTTTTATTACAGTAAATGTTTGACTTAAATACAAATTATGGTAATTATTGTTTTCCTCTTTCAAGCACATCCTTTAAAAACCTTGCAGCTCTAATATGTCAACAAAGATAAACATACTGTACCTCGCCCCGCCGTTTGGGTGAGCATTGCCAAGCGCTCCGCAAGCGCAGTGCAAAATATTGTTTGATTGATTGCTCATGAATACCCGTCACTGCAAGCATCTTCAGTCAGCTCAACAATGTCGCTGAGATTACGGAGCTGAGATGTTTATGTTTTTATGTTAAAACCACCCAACTAAGTCCGCCATGTTTGTTTGTCAGGTGTGGATGTGTCGTCTGTCCACACCATGAGGACGCAGAGATCCACCACCATGCTATCTGACGTTAGGCAGCTTGTAGCTGCGGGCGCAGATCTCAATCAGCCCAGTGACGACGGGGTCACCTTGGTAAGTCTCCTTGCGTCCTGTCTGCTTTTTGGTGATACGCACCCAACTTACAGTATGTGCCTGTCTTTTCGAAGCTCCATATAGCATGCGCTAGCGGCTTTGGGGACGTGGCGGCTGTGCTTTTGGACAACGGGGCCGACCCACATCCTGTGGCCAACAACTTTTGGACCCCTCTTCACTTGGCTGCTAAATATGGCAAGGTACTAAAGCCCCAGCTCGCTCCATTGATCCAATGTCATAATGAGGGAATTATTGACGTATCGGTCCTGTGAGGAAGTTGCCTGCAGTCACTCTGCACTCTTTCTGATAAACTGCTCCTTTTGCCGGTATTGATCCCAGGCTGCACTGTGTATGGATTTTGCTATTGCGTCTTAGATTAGCTCTCTAAAAGTTGGAGAGAACATTTTACTGATGACATGGGAGGAGAACTGACAGGGCCGATATGATCTGATGCTGTGAAGGAATCACGTTAAAAATCCTGCTGATCGTGATTTTTAATTCCGTTTCTGGGCTTTAGGCCTGTCTGCTGACAAAGAGAATATATGCATATTTAGAATAACTCTTGACTTATCTTATTGCCGAAAGGCACTTTTTAATCTTTGATATTAAATGTTCTGTACAAGATTGTGCATTTTTTTAATCATAAACTCTCAATACAACACATTTTCTCCACTTTGATAGATACCGCGCCTCAGTTAATTGCTGGCTGCGTCATGAATTTCAAACAAATAAATCAGCCCTTTTTCTCCTGCATGAAGCAAAAACTCTTGAACTGCAATTCGGATGCGAACCAAAACAGCAGCAGGCATTAAAGTGCAGCCTCTTACTGCCTGCCATTGACACGTTTTGAACAACTTCCCTCTGAGAGTTAAAGATTGGACATTTTTAGGAACCCACAATATTTCTTTTTTCCAAGCCGATCCAGGTAACTTCCTGCTTTGTCAAGACTGGTATTGATAAACGGTAACTTTTTTTATCTACAGAAAATGGATGGATGGCACTACTATTAACAAAACATTTTAGTAAATAGCAGCAGCTGTGAAGTACAAACCGTTGCTCCCAAGGAGTTTACTAGCTGACAAAATCTGGTATCTTCAACGATAGTAAAGGGTAGATCGTCCGGCACCACCATTTCCATGATTAAATCACAGATCACATTATCCCTCGGTTGTCTGTAGCAAAGTTTTTTGCACTTTTCAAGCACCGCAGCGATAGGAACAAGCACCAGGCCCCGGGCATCATAGCAATGCTGGCGTTACAGTTGACTGATAGGGTCTGATGTTTTGAAGCTCGATGTTTTTTCATCGCAGAATGTTTGCAGAGCATTTGGAGCATTTGGCGAAATGTCTTCCTTTGAAACAGTGAAAGGTCCCACACCATCCACACCATGTTTGTTTACAAGTGAGCCCGGGAAGTTACGACAGGCCATAGGTGGATTAGCATGAGCCACTTGACTGGCTCATGCTAATCCACCTACAGTACAGTACAGTACGGGTCATTTTTTATTGGTTATTGGAGCTGTTTTTCAGTGTTATTGGATTTATCGGTTTGGCGTCATAATTCCTCATATCGGTCCAATAATTAACGTGCGCCCCTGGATATTATGTGTACAGTAGGCGGTGTATTTTCCAATACAGTACAAAGGCGTACAGGAGTCCTACAATACTGTAAACAAGGGTCCGTAAATGTAACTGCCTTGCGGTATAGTCGCACATTTACTCTCTAAACAAATATATCACACTGGAGAATTACTGTACCTGTCATTTTAAAAATCATTAAAGTTGTCCACACAAAAGCTACGCAGTTTCATGTTGTGCATCGTGTTCCCCTACTGTTCTGAAATGAACCAAACCGTGACCTTAAAACGGAGTTACGTACCAAACAGTGTTTACGGCATACAGGTCCCCCCCCGACTCCGTACAGTTGGATTTCTGTCCTTTTGGTGCCATATGACATCATAGCTGCATGCTGATGTGAGGCCATAACAAACGGTTGCCTGGAAACGCTGTCAGCCAAGTGTAACTCTAGCTGAAGCGTTAAACCCAATGCCCCCGTGTGCAATGTTGCTCACACCCTAGACTCACCCTTTAAGAAGACGTATGACCCCATTACCGTGGCTAATTAAGCACCGCTCTCCTGCTATTGAGATAAGTGAGACCGTTTGTGACCCCTCCAGGGAAGCGTTTTCAAATACGCACAGTATGTGAAGGGATTAAAAATGCCTTTTAATGAAATGTTTTAGAGCGTCGCCCCTTTGGGTTTGTATGAAGGTACATGGGAAATATGTGGGAAGGTTCATTTCCACATCTAACAAATATTAAATTGGGACAAGGATGTGCTATTTGGTCGCTGGGTCCATACAACCTTTTCCTTGTCCTCTTGGGTCCACCTAAAGCACATGTGTCAAACTCGTGCCCTGGGGGGCCGAGACGCTGCAGGTTTTCTCTCCAACCAGTTTCTTCAGCAGGTGATATAAGTGATGAGTCCTTCCCTCAAACTGAAGGTGTTGATTATTAAAATCACCTGCTTTAGTGACCGGCTGGAAAGAAAACCTGCAGTGTCTCGGCCCTACATGGCGAGTTTGACACCCCTGCCCTAAAGGTTGTGATCTTGGTCTGCTAGTGACGTGTTGTCAGTATTTATAGGGTGTGAGCACAGCTGACAGTGTTTGGACTCCTTTTTGAACAGCTGCTGCACAGAGCAGGTCGACGATGTGTTCAGTGTGCTGAGTCGGCCTCTTTTCTACCACAGAAGGTTTCAAGAGGCTGATCAAACTGCTGTACTTTTATTGACTTTTTGCTAGTAAAATACATTGGGCAAACAAGTGCTAAAGATGATACTAAAATTAAGTCACTTTCAAGGTAAATACCCTGTTCCTGCCATTAATGTTTGGGCCGTCGGTTATGTACCCTATGTAAGTAGGAGATTTTAATGACGGGGGGGGTTTCAAGCTCTGGCAAAGGCTGGGCTGCACTGATTAGGGTCATCAGTTCGTTCCAGAAGGTCCGACTCAAACCGAAACTTATGCTAACCGAATCCATTTTTGCACTAAGAAATTAATTAATTAATCTGTTCCAGAAAGCCAAAAATATGAACATAAAACAAGTTTTTAGAGTTTTACAACAAAAGTTTTACATGCAGAAAACCATTCAAAATGCATATAAATGATTAATGAAAGGGATAAATGAACATTTCAGTTTACTTTTACCTTCATTGAAGGAGTGATTGTTGCCAGAGAGCCGATGTGGCAGCGAGAAGGCGGACACCACCTTCTGGTTTTGCTATGAGTTATTTCTTGAATTCAGTAGTGTTCCTCACCTTGAGTCTCTTCTTTTCTTTTGATCACGGCTGCAAAATAAACCAAAATGGAGCTAAAGACAGTTGCAAGTGGCGGCTTTTAATCAGGAAGGTGATAAACACTGTTAAATTCAAGAAATAACTAATGACAAAACACGAAGGTGGTGTCCATGTTGATCTTGCTGTCTCATTGTGTCTTTCAACAATCATGTCGTCCATGAAGTTAAAGTAACCTTAAATATTCATTTAGCCCTTCCATTCTGCGTTTAAATGCATTTAGAATTGTTTTATGCATGTAAAACTATAATTGTAAAACTATAAAAAGAAGAAGAGTCCTTTTATCGTGATGTTATCACATGGCAGTTATTACGAATACATAGTTAGGAATGCATGTACCGCTGTGTTTGTTATTATTAGTGCCTCACTACTACAGTACATCAAGTGTGGAACAAAGTGGAACCGCATCTTCCCAGGTGGTTAAAAGTCTTGTCACTGGAGTCACACACTTCTCAAATGAGATGTAGTGGCTGCTTCTTGAGGGAGGGTGAACACACACATCAGGATGTGACAGATGACAATACAATGAAAGACAGAGAGAAGGTCAGAGGTGACAGCCGCTGTCACATCGTGTGCAGAAATGAACCCCGGCGACTGCTGGGTGGGGGGCGTCGCTTCTTCCACTCTGATGTGATGGCTCATTATGAGAGTTTCTTCTCTGCCGTGGGAGGTTCTTGTTAGAAGTGTCAAATACTGTGCATATATCATGGAATATACCGATAGTTTCCTACTCTCGAACGCAACATCCAGTATATTGAAAGTGAATGTTTATTCCATCTCCATTACAGGCAAGCATCGTTAGTCAACTCCTGAGGCATGGTGCAAACCCGACCCTGTTGAACTGCAACCAAGACAAGCCCTCAGGTAACGCACGCACACGCACACGCACACACACGCACACACAAGTGAGGCTTTGTATAAACAAAGCCGTAATGAGGCAAACAAAGAGAAAATGTCTATCACCTGAACCTGCCCGTGCTTTAACGATCAATGTTCATACTAAACGCACACACAATGAGACTATTTCATCATCATGTACGTGTGTGTGTGTATTTGCACAAGATCATTAATCAAGGGGTTTGAAACCTTCCTAACACCTTATGTGTGCAATGTTTAACTTCGCTCTGAGCACTAATCAAAATACAGGTGCAATCTGCAATTTGCTACTTGGCTCACACTTTGCATATTACGACCCAACGTACGCACGTGTCCTTTAGTAACCACGAATCTGTAAACAAAAGACAACATTAATTCTTCAGAATTTAGTCAATAAATCATCATTCATCATCAGCTTTAAAAAATTTATTGAATAATATTCACTGCATTCTTAGTGTATCAAGCAATGACATTACATGACAATATTTTTTAAATGTAATTAATTAATGTATGTATTTATTTAAATTATTTATTAAAAGATTTAACAAAACCCACCTCTTCAAACTGGCTTTTAATATCCATCCATCCATCCATCCCTCCCTCCCTCCCTCCCTCTTATTGACTGTTTAGTTGTTTGTTTTTAACACAACGATTTGTATTCTGTGTTTTGTTGTTTTCTTGTATATTTTATAAATATATTTTTATTGCTTAATTGTAAAGTGCCTGCGAGTTCCTTGAAAAGGGCTTCTAAATAAAGCACATAATTGTTATTAACAGTTATTTACATTTTTATTGACTTTATGTATTTATTTGTTCAACCTAAAATTCAAATGTTGGGAAGATTTCACTGAAGTTTTGACTTAGCTGAGACTGCTGTGTGTGGGTGACGTAAACCAATGCTGGTCTTTCATTGGTCAAACAGGCTGCAGCGTCATTGCAACATTTAAATATGCACAGCTCGAAATGACAACAACAATCACGGGATCTTGCGAGATTAAAACGTGACAAGATTTCCCGTTCAGAAAAAAAACTGTCTCGTGGGCACTTGGACTGGGACAATAATAAATAAAATAATTCATCACACAATAAATGAAAATGGATAATTTTGCCGTAATTGTATCAGTTTTGATATTGTTGACTCGGACTTGCACGTCTATATTTGAGTCTTGACTCGAGACTTGAGATTAAAGACTTGAGACTTGCAAAACACTGACTTGCTCCCACTTCTGTCGAGTTGTAGACGGATGCGTGATTTTCATAGCTAACCCGTCGGTATTTTGAAAAGCGACCACCCCAAACCAAACTGGTACTGTGCAACGGAAAAGCGGCAGCAGACTTGGCTAACCTTTCCACTGTGTAAGTGAATGAAAGGTCTGCCTTTGGCCATTTAGTGTGTGTACTTTATCTGGCTGCCTCAATCAATAGCCTCCCCCCTTTAGCTTGTGGGCCTCCAACACAAATGAGGCAACCCCTCAGAGACTGTCACAACACCCCCTCGCCCATCTTTCTCTGCGAGAGCCCTACGTCCTTTCTTCAGCATCTACCATATACAATGAACGGAAGTAAGTGATGAGAGTCAGGGGGGTTGTCAGCAGCAATGAAGCGTCCGTGTCCAATAAGTGGTGCTTGAGTGTGAAATATATCTGCTTGTATGGAGCACTCTAATTTGTCACGTCAGGACGGAAACACGGTAGATGGCGGGAGATCTTTCCACTTGATTTTGGTGATTTTTTTATTTTTTTGTATACCCAGCTATTGCTGCATCGGAACACATAGCCGACCTGCTGCTGAACGGAGAGGCCATCTGGCTGCAGAGGTTGAAGGACCCTTCTACTCCTCTGCTCTCCATGGACCTACGCTACAGCGATGGATCACATGACCTCAGTAACCCCGTCAAGAACCTGTAAGTTGAAAATGTACCTCCCTTTTTTCTGCAGTATTTCATAAAAATGGGGGCACCCCTCACATTTTATTACAGGATGTCTTCTCAAGGGAGAATACTATAGAAATGAAACTTGTGTGTACGTTAAAGAAGGGGTGTCCAAAGTGTGGCCCAGGAGCCATTTGTGGCCCGAGGCTGTTTTTGTAAAAATAAAATTGATTAATAAACTAACAAAAAAAAACAGCAAAAATTGAATTGAAGAAGAAATATTAACAAAAAGTTGTAAAAAAAAGTTGTACTTTTACAACAATAACTTTGTAATATTATGAGGGAAATATGTAGCATACAGTTGAAATATAGTTTATATATACACATAGTTTAAATACTTATTTTAAAAAAGTGATCAAAATTAGGTTGCGGGAAAAGTTGCAGTGTTACAAGAATAAAGTCAAAATATGATGGGGATGAAGGCGTAATTAAGAGAAGAACATTTGCAAGAAGAAAGTTGAAATAGTTGGGAAATAAAAAAACAGCTACAAAGTACTAAGAGAAAAAAAGTCATATTCTAACAAGAAAAAAAGAATCGCAATTTTATGAGAATAAACTCATAATATTATTAGGAAAAATATTTTTTGGTTTTTATTTTAGTAGCATTGACTTGAAAAAAATGTTGTTTTTTAAAAAGGTGTAATATTATGGGAATAAAGTAATAATATTACGAAAAGAAAAATTATGAAGATTATTTAAGAAGAAAATGTAAATGTTTAGAAAAAAAAATACAGAAAAAATGGGGGGGAAACCGAAGGGGAGGGGAAACGTGCTGTGACCCTGTGAAGCAGAAACTGGGCCATGTGACAGGTGAAGGTGGTGGCCAGGTATGTCTCTTCCAGACGTCAACCCAATTGAGCACCTGTGAGGCATCCTCAAGCAGAAGGAAAGAAGGTGGAGAAGCAAAAGGTGTCTAACATCCACCAGCTCCACCAGCGGTGTCATCAAGGAGGAGTGAAAGAGGAGTCCACTACAAACCACTTGTGTTGCCAGTTATTTCGACAATAATGGCTGTGTGATGGTTGAGTTATTTTTCGTGGATAGTAAATCTATACTGCTATACAAGCTGTACACCGACTACTCTAAAGTATATCAACGTTTAATTTCCCTTGTATTGTCCCTTGAGAAGATATCATACAGTTGTTGCTGAAATGTGAGGGGTGAGACTGAAATTCCCATTTTGTACTCTGTAGGAACCACCTGGGCCTCCCTATCTCTAAACGGGACAGTCTCCTGGAGAAGTGGGCCATGTTCCGAGAGGCGGGCGGGGGGCTCAGTCGGCAGCCGTCACTCGATAACGTCCTTGATGGCCCCTTCAGCTCAGGGACAAGCAAACTGGAGCAGGTAGGGCGTCTTTTGGAAATCATCCCCTGGAGGTTTTATTTTCTTTGGGTCCCGTTTAAATTGTGTACACTGGTAACCGTGTCTTTTGATCTGAACATTGGCCAAAAATGTTTCAGAGTCTTTCTTGAATTTTGATAAGTTAAAGCACATTTGCCATTTTAAAGACAGTTAACATCAACCTCTATGCCACATACACGATGAAGCATCATAAACAATTGACATATTTTAACAATGTCTTTATTGTAGTAGCTTTATTGTGATGTTGAAATGAGGTATTTTTCCTTTTTCATACATGCAGTAATCCCTCATTTATCACTGTTAATTGGTTCCAGACCCGTCCGTGATAAGTGAATTTACACAAAGTGGTGTTCAATATTAATAAATTGAATATTTTCGTAGTTGGAGCATAGAAAACCTGTTTACTACCTTCTAAATACTCTTTTTAACTTTTTTAGAGCCCTCTAAACATTATAAACAGTAAAAACACCCCAGAGTCACCTTTACACTTGCATTACCCAATATAGTAGACATAATAAAAGGAAACAAGACATATTAGACATAAATAAGAAATAAACTGACATGTTCCTTGTTTTTTTTCTGGGCAGCGTACTTGGTGCAGTGGCCACTGTCTCATGTAACAATGCAACATTACTGACACCTAGTGACCAGTGTAGAATGCTACATATTACTTCTTTGAATGCGTCTTCTGAATATTTGTATTTTCGTTCATTTAGTTATACTTTTACTCTTGATTTAGGGAGACCATTTTTAACATCTGAAAATAGCCTTTTAGCTAATTCTGGTGCATTTGCAGCAATGCTATTTCATGTACACTGTCCCTGTCAAATAAACCAAAAAAAATACCTAGAGGCATCACTCACATTGCATTGACTCAAACATGAGACATGATTTTTTTTCCCAAAAGAGGCTCAAAAAGATGGGATGTCTTGTATTTTTTTGTAACAGCCATAAAGAACATGATTTTTTTCAGTATGCATGATGCAGTGCAGCTCTGCAACTTATATTCCAGTGATAATGCAGCGTTAAAGCCATGGTTTCCTCTCCTCAGGTGAAACTGATGCCTCCAGCACCCAATGATGACCTGGCGTCTCTCAGCGAGCTGACGGACAGCAGCCTCCTCTATGAGATGCAGAAGCGCTTCGGCAATGACCAAATTTATGTAAGTCTGATTTATTCCACCTCGTTTGTGTGCGCTCCTTGAGTCCGTAACTGCCATAGATGACTGCACAGTAAAACACACAATCTGTACTGCAGACAGTGACAACATCAATATCATTTAGATCGATTGGGGAAAATCCATCGCTTTATTTCAGGGTAAAATTGCCCTCATCTTCCACAATTGCCCCATTTTACGCGTATGCCATTTCCTCCACCTCTCCTGTAAAGCTAGACTGTGGCCCATGTCCGTCCTTGGGGACATGGCGCTATAACGCGCACAGTCTTTGCACAATGAAAGCGCGTGTGTGTTATTGTGGCGGCCCAGCAGGGGGACACGGTGGGCGAGGAGATAAATGACACTTAATGTGTGTGAAGAGTGAGGACAGCAATGCTGGATAGAATGCTGCAATCACGGGGAGACGTGGCAGCACACTTGATGGAAGAGTGTCATTTCATCAGCAAGCACGGAGGACACACTCATGTACAGTAATCCCTCGTTTAGCACAGTCAATTGGTTCCAGACCTGACCCGGGATAAGTGAAATGCCGCAAAGTAGGATTCCCTTTTAATAAATGGAATATTTTCTTAATTAGAGCATATAAAACCTGTTTACGACCTTCTAAATATGTTTATAATACTATTGGAGCACTCTAGGCAGAAAATAACACCTGTGCAGTCACCTTTACACTCATATTAGCCAACATATCTTGTGTGTTGCTGTAAATGTGTTCCGGTAGTTATGATCATGTTTCGGCGATCAAGTCTGGTACTTGTGTGTCTCAATTTTTAACGCTAACTGTCAAGTTAGTCAAAACATAAAAACATAAAAACAAGAAAACACCCGATGTTAACTTGGACAACATGTGATGACGCTGCGTGTCGCTGAGGTCTCGCGCGGTTTCCTGAAGTCTGTAACAATAGACCGACAGCTTACATCTTGAGGAAAGAAA
Source organism: Dunckerocampus dactyliophorus (assembly GCF_027744805.1). Lineage (NCBI taxonomy): Eukaryota > Metazoa > Chordata > Actinopteri > Syngnathiformes > Syngnathidae > Dunckerocampus > Dunckerocampus dactyliophorus. The sequence goes on from NC_072827.1 coordinate 30,052,330, forward strand.
AGGAAGAAAGAAAGAAGAAAATGACAAAAAAAGGGTTTCAAAACTAATTAGTAAATAAATAAATTGAAATAAATACAAGATTAAAGCTACGTGAATGCGAGACTACAAATACGGTATATTGTACTGTACATCCGTTGCTAAAAGAGTACTGTAGTAGAATACTGTAGTTTATTTATTGATTTATTTATTCTTAAACTGAGCCTGCTTGCCTACCTTCCCATTGTCTTCACATAAAAACACGCGTTTGGACAGGGATGGTGTGTGGACAAAGAATGCTCCATATGCTCCCAGCAGGCTGGTCAAAGATGGGGCTTTGATGAGAGTTCTTTCACCTTCTGCCAGCGTAGAAGAGGGACCAGTACCCCGCTAAAACTCCCCCCTCTGTCCCTTTTGGAGAGCAGCAATATGAGCGGGGGGGAAACATATGACAGCCAGCATTAACGATGGTTGAATTGTTCAGGAGTGTGGAGATGTTGCTTACCCCTCCTGGTAACACTGGTAAAAACACTGGTCAAGCTTGTTAAAAAGCCTTATAGAGAGATTTAGACAGAACCTTGAACCAGCAATCTTCTCAAATGTCCCGCGGGACTCTTTGTAAGAGGCTGCAGGGTAGTGCCTTGCTTTAAAGGCTCCCACTTGTGTTCTATTTTTCTAAATGGCCGTAGGGTCTCAAAGTGTAGACTGTGTGGGAGGGTGCAAATGTTGTTTTATTGATACGTGGTCATTCCTGAGGTCATCTGTGCTGTTTAACCTCACATTTTTCTTGCTCTTTCTGCCTCTTCCTTGAAGATATTGACTTGACGATGACTCTACTTGTTTTTGTTTGTTTGTGTGGCTGTTTTGCAGACTTACATCGGACACATTCTTTTACTGGTCAACCCAAACAAAGAGCTGCCCATCTACTCCACTTTGGTAAGCTTTTAATTGACCTGAGTGTTATTAGACTTACAGCAGGGGGGTCCAAAGTGCGGCCCGGTGTGTTTTTTTTTTTTTGTAAAAAAAAAAAAAAATTTAAGACACGCAAAAATGGAAAAATCTGCAGTAATTTTACAAGAATAAAGTCCAAATGTGAAGAGAAAGAAGTTGTAATCTAAAGAGAAAAAGTTGCAATTTTACGAGAATAACGTTATATACACTACCGGTCAAAAGTTTTAGAACACCCCCATTTTTCCAGTCATTTATTGAAATTCAAGTGGTTCAAGTCCAATGAATAGCTTGAAATGGTACAAAGCTAAGCGGTGGAGTGCCAGAGGTTAAAAAAAAGGTAAGATTACCCAAAACTGAACAAGAATTCAGAAATATACAAAAAGGTCTGTTTCAGGGACCACAAAATGGGTCAACAATTAAAGCTGTTTTGCAGAAATGGAGGTTGATCAAGCCTTGGCAGTTGGTGCAACTCATTCCTACAGTGTTCCAACTTCTGGAGTACTTACTACCTCCTCTGTCGGCATAAAAACAGTGTTCAGAAGACACTGTGGTGCTACACCCTCGTGAACATCAGTTGAACAGCATCGTACTGGAGAAAGTCATTTGTTGCTACAAAAATGGCAAGAAAAAAGGGAATGAACAATGGAAGAGACAGAACATCTTAACACCTAAAAATGAGAAATTGGAGTGTTCTAAAGCTTTTGACCGGTAGTGTATATTATTTTATTATGAGGACAATTGTAGTACAAAATAATGTTATTTTAGTAGCATAGAGTTGAAATTATAAAGAAAAAAATGTGTTATTTTTTTTAAGTAAAAAAAAACAACAGCCAAAATGGAAAAATCTGGCTTAACTGTACAAGAATAAAGAGAAAAATATGAAGCGGAAATAGTAATCTATTGAGAAAAAGTCTTACTTTTATGAGCATAAACTCCTAATATTATGAGGAAAAATAATGTTATTTTAGTAGCGTAGAATAAAAAAATATGTATTTTTTTTACGCTGTAATAATATGACAAACAAACCAAACACAACCATCTTCTTCGGAAAATTTGGAAAATTAGGTTGGGAAAAAAGTATTAATATTAAGGGAATAAAGTCAAAATATCATGAGAGGAAAGTCGTAATAATAAAAACTGAAAATTTATAAAAATTATTTAAGAAGAAAGTTGAAATATTTGAAAAATATATATTTTTAAAAACCTAGCCAAAATGGGGAAAAAAAGAGCAAAGAGCCAAGTTGATAATAATAATAGGCTTTTTTCACCTGCTGTATATTGCAAAGAGATGCAGATTTTTCTTGAAATCTATGTAACGTCCAGGCATATTTACATGTGCTGCTTTACAAAATATCAAAGTTGCTCTTGCATCCTTTTCATTTTCAGTATGTGGCCCTCTGTGGAAAAGTTTGGACACCCCTGACTTACAGAGAATGCATGAGACGCTCTCCTAAGGTTCAGTTTGCCTGTTTTGGACCATATAAAAGCTAGTCAGGGATCCCACATTGGATGGCCTATGCACTGAACATTACAAATTCCACTATAATGGATGCTGGCTGTATAAGAAGAGACATAAAGATGTGGAATGGACCTTGTGGCTGATAAATAATGCAGTCTTCCTGTTCACGATATGCAGGCTGACTGTGCATAAAGTGTAAAGGGCGGTGCACAGATCATGTGCACGTACCGAAAATGCAGCTCCCAGTAAATTACATGATATATAATTATGTGTTTCAAATGTGTATTCATGAAACATCACATTGCTCGTGGAGAAACACCAGACGGGTTTGATAGGCCGAGGCATCTTCTCCTGCCAAAGCTCCATCCCTCTTTTTGCCCGTGACTGGACTCACTCCAGGAGGACTGAGGATGGTGCTAGATGGACATATGTCTCAACATCTGTGGCCTGCTTTCTGTCTCTCAGCCCTCTCTTCTGGTGGTCTCTAACCTGCTTGCACCACCACTACGTACCCTGGTGTCCTCCCACATGTCTTCCAGGTTTCATTACCTCAGCCAGCATGCATTCTTCCTTGGCATTGCAGCTTTTATTTCCCTATAGCAATATTCTCTCACAAGAAAAAAGACCACTTACACTGCAAAAACTGAAGACTAAGCAAGATCAAATACCTGAAATTGACAAGCCAACATTACAACGGCACCAGTGATTGGTCGGTCCTGTCGCAGACTCGGTGCACAAAAAATCGCAATCTCAATTCATAGTAACATGATCTAGTTTCCAAATGATGGCGCTTTTTTGGATTTTACTTAACGGGCTGCGTCACAAACAAACATTGTTGCATTCAGGGACTCACGCTGCACTGTTTTTGGCACGACGGCCAACACTTTCTCCATACTCTCCCGGGCCAGGGCCAGTTTGCTCTGCTGCACCAGTTCTACCCGCCGACGGCTGATGCCACCATTCATCAGTTCACGGGAAAAGTGATCTCATTAATGAATTGACTTGTCTTAATAACGTGCATAAATGTATCGTGTTTTCCGGACTGAATTGCTCTGGAGTATAAGTTGCACCAGCCAAAAGTGTACAATGAAGAAGAAAAAAAACATATATGTCACATTTTTGTGGGGAAATTTATTTTATAAAATCAGAGGCCAAGAACAGACTTTTAATCTTGAAAGGCAAGTTATAGTAATAACAATTAAAAAGGAGAACAACAAGCTAAATAGGCATCTGTTAACATAACGTGAGTAGGTGCTATGTTACCATAACATATTAATAGTTATCTGGATAACCATAGCCTAAATAACATAACTAGTTTACTTGCAGCTTGTAATTTGCAAAATATGATTTTCTTTTTGGGGACATATATGTTCTCTTTCTCAGTCTTTATAAGTTGACGTTTACGTTGTGCATTTTCAGTGGTACAGGAGTGGTATGAGTAGCCGATACAGGCCTAGAGAGCCCCCTTGTGGCTGTCAGTGTGAAAAAACATATATACGTCGCTCTGGAGTATAAGTGGCAGGACCAGCCTAACCATGAAAAAAAGTGCGACTTATAGTCCGGGAAATACGGTGCTGTCAAGTGAGCGAGCATCCCATAGTTTTTGCCTTGATGGATTATTTTTAGGCATTCTCTTAATTGCTATTCCATCTGCTGTCCTTCCGAGACGTCCCAACGGCAGAAAGTTCTTTAAAGCAGAAAAAGACAATGAGCAGTCTAATAATAGTAATGACAACAGTCATAGAAAACTGTGATTTCTTTAAAACATACTAGTACGCACATGGCCCTGAGCATCGTGGGTGTGTGTGTGTGTGGGGGGTGTGTGTGTGGGGGGTGTGTGTGTGTGTGTGTGGGTGTGTGTGTGTGTGTGTGTGTGTGTGTGTGTGTGCGCGCGCGTGCACGTGAAAAATAATTATCCCCAAAAAATTACAATCTCAATTCAAAGCAAGAAAATATTTTTTTTTCCAGAATCGCGCAGCCGTAGTCTACATTCCAACTAGTTCCGTTTTCATGCAAACGTTGGTCACATGCCAACATTACAGCAGCACCACTGATTGGTCGGGACCGTCACAGTCCTCATGCAGTCGTTGGTCAGTCACAATGACCCTTCACATGATGTCCACTTCCTGCATGTTCCTCAGGTGAGTCAGCTGTACCTGAGCTCCACGGGCCGCCTGTGCTCCTCACTGCCCCCTCACATCTTTTCCTCTGCGGAGAGAGCGTACCACATGATGCTCCAGGAGCGACGGCCGCAGTGTTTCATTCTCAGGTACCAGTACTAATACTTTTATCTCTCTGCCTGGTGAGGCTGAGACAAAGTAATGGAGTACATGATCAGTAAACGCTCATAAAGTTGACTCCACCTGTTAAACCAGGGGTGTCCAAAGTGTGGCCCAGGGTCATTTGTGGCAAAAATGGAAAAAAAAACAGTAATTTTACATGAATACAGTAAAAATATTAAGAGAAAAAAGTTGTCATCTAACAAGAATAAGTTATAATTTTACAAGAATAACGCCGTAATATTATGAGGAAAAATAAAGTCATTTTAGTAGCATAAAGTTGAAATATTAAAGAAACATTTTTTTATTTGAAGTTGTAATATGACAATCAAAACTAAACTTGTAGATTTTGGAATATTAGATTGGGACAAAGTTATAATATGGGAATAAGAGCAAAACATTGTGGGAATAAAGTCATAATGTCACGAGAAGACAATTTACAAGAAGAAAGTTGAAATACTTGGAAAATAAAAAAAAAAAAAACAACAGCAGAAATGGGAAAAACAGCTGTAATTTTATAAGAATTTTGACTTTATTCTTATAAAATTATAGCTGTTTTTCCCATAAGAGAAAAAGTAATTACAGAAATAATAAGCGAAAAAGGGGTATTCTAACAAGAAAAAAAGTTACAATTTTACAATAATAAATTCGTAATATTCTGACAAAAAAGTATATCATTTTAGTAGCAGAGAGTTGAAATAGTAAGAATTTTTATTTTTTATTTTTATGTCAGAATAGTATGAGAAACAAACCAAACAAAATAAAGATTTTTGGAAAATTAGGTTGAGGAAAAAGTTATAATATTATGGGAATAAAGTCAAAATATTATGGGAAAACATTTTACAAAGATTATTGAAGAGGAAATTTGAAATATTTGGAAAACTAATAGGCTTTTTTCACCTATATCACAAAGCTGAGATGCATTTTGTTTTTCTTGAAATACATATAACTTCTTAGCATATCTGCATGTGTTGCTTTACTTAATACCAAAGTGGCCCTTGCATCCTTTCATTTTTCAGTATGTGGCCCTCAGTGGAAAAAGTTTGGACACCCCTGTGTTAGAGAGATGAATAGCTGTAGCCCTCTTGAATCTTTTTCTTCAGACTGGCGGAGGCAGCTCCTTGATTGCAATTATTTCTCCTTCCAGCTCTCCAGGAGCATTCCTGCTGAGTTGTAACCAATCTGGCTGAAAGTTAATGCACCTTGGCCACAGGCTATCCATCTCATTCAACACACACGCGTACGCGCAAGGACATTGAACTGGCTTGTCCTGCCGTGCACTTTCTTCTTTTCTCTTCTTGCTTATCGTGTTTTTTTCCCACTACACTGAAGAGGAAAGAAGGTTTGCAACCCATTTTTCAAAGTGACCGGAGAGCACCTGTTATGTCTAAAACGGTGGCAGCCATTCAAGATAGCATTTATGGTGACTGTGACATCATTGTCTTTGCCAAACTAGCTAAACTGGCTAATTTACTAAGTCTAATATGTGAGTCAGTATGTAACATACAGTAGCAAGATTACAGTGTACTTCACTCTGCCAGGAAAGCCTTGGGTGTCTAGGCATGTGAGTCTGCCCTTCGTCCTCTCTGTCCCTCACACTTTCCCACGCATAAAGAACACTGTAGCATGAATAGTCAGACATTGTCTCTGGAAGTCACCTGTTCAGGCAGTATTGATTTGTCTCCTTGCATGCAAGTCTTATTAAATTGTACTTCCCATTATTCTTAATGAACTTGTCTTGTCTCTCATCTGTTTTGGAGCAGGCAGCAGATTTTCCCTTAACATTCAAACAATGTAGCTTTCTTCACTCTCATCAGAGGCTCATACTGATCTATCATCCAAGATTGAATCCAAATAACCAAAATAATGTCTATTCCCCAATATTTGAAGCCAAAATTGGTCCTGTGGAAAAAAAAACTGCCCATGTCCAGGCAATCAGCAGCCATAATCCCCACGGACAGTTCACTAACCAAATGCCCTTGAAGTCTAATAACCGGGCAAAGAAAAGACGCTAGAAAATAACGCCTTTTGGACTTCACACTCAGCGGGGCTCCGAGCAGGAAAACACACAGCAACAAAGCCAGCAAGCTCTCTGCTGTCATTAGGGAGGTCCTCTGACCTTCTGCAGCCATCTGCTGCTGCTGTGTGGATGTGTGTCACAACATGGACAGCAGCGGTACCATATGTAGTAAAACAAGCCTCTGGTAGCAGATACACCACGGTAGTCGCAGTGTGTTGGCAGTGCAGGAGAAGAAGAGGGGATGACGCTATAGGATGGTGGATTTAATGAAGGTGCTCTCAGAGTGGGGGTGGGAGGTGATGTCACGCAGTATGTGATGATGTGATGGATGAAACCGCCTGATGACTAACACTAGCACCTACTCCCGTGTGGAAACTACAATGGCCTCATTATTGAACACCTCTACTTTTACTAGAAGACAACATCAGAACATGGTTATGATGATGCTACAGTGGAGATGCTAATGTCTAATATGGAATTCAAACAAAAATTTGTGGGAAAACGCAACTGTCATGCATAATTTCATTGGAAAAGTTAGCATATTGTTCAAAGCATTACATGTTCAACTGGGAGCATGTTTGTATTTGACAATTCTGGTCCCCCTTTGTGCAAAAGTGACTTTTTAATGATGTTCTAGTGGCCTGGCAGCAGTCTCAGCTCCAGGCCTGCTTTGAAAGAACAAACTGGGATGTTTTTGAATAACCGGAAGGCTACAGAGCAACTGTCTCTGATGCCATTGCCAAGTCTATTCAGGTCTATCCCAATCTGAAGCCCTGGATGGCTGGGAATGTAATGCTCTTACTGAAGAAGAGGGATGCAGCCTTCAGGTCTGGCACTAAGGAACTGTACAGTGTTGCCAAAGCCAAACTGAAGAGGGGCATCCGGGAGGCCAAGGCAGCATACAGGAGGAGAACACAGGACCACCTCAGCAGCAATAACACAAGGCAGATGCGCCAGGGAGTCCAGCACATCAACTACAAACCGAGCAACATCTCAGCAGCTGAGGGCAGCACCTCACCGGCAGAGGACCTGAATGCCTTTTTTGCATGCTTCAAGGTGAAGCCTTCAGAGACAGCTACTGTATGCACCACCTGCCAGTCAACAGCAGATACACCTTCATGTTGGAGGAGCACGAGGTGCAGCCCACACTGAGACAAGTAAATCTGAGCAAAGCCGGATGGTGTGATGTGTTACCGAGGACCTGTGCAGACCAGCTGTCTGATGTTTTCATAGTTTATCATCCCACTCTGCCTGAAGTCATCTGTTATTGTACCCCTGCCCAAAAATCAAAAGTCATCACAAGTGTCAGTCGCTACTGATCCCCATGAAGTGCTTTGAGACATTGATTCGAAGTCACATCATTTCACATCTGCCCCCTGCTATAGACTAACGCCAGTTTGCCTACAGGGATAACAGATCCACACAGCATGGATTGCCACAGCGCTTCACACTGATTTGAACCACCTACAGCGGTGGTCACCAACCTTTTTGAACCCAAGAACGCTGGTCTCAGCCATGAACTTAGGCAAGATCTGGCCCCTTTGGCTGAGTTTTGGGGAAGGGCTGGGGCTGGAGTGGTGCGTGCGTGGAGAGTGTTGAGGCGTACGGGCGTGTTTAGAGGTCAAAATGCATGCCTGCATTTATTTTTCCTAATACCAAAGTCCCAAAAATCAACTGGTCGACTGGGATCGACGGGTCGGTGACAGTGATCTAGAGCAACAGGGGAGCCATGCAAGCTATTCTTTTTGTGGATTTTAGCTCTGCGTTCAATGCCATCCTCCCACACAGACTGCTGTCTAAAATGATGTAGCTGGATCTGCCCCCCTCAATCTGCAGCTGGATCCCGAACTCCTCTGAGAGCTATTCTGTAATATGGGACCTTTTAAAAGTGGTGGATGTTTTTTTTTTACATGTATATGAAAGTAATTAACAATGTTATAATGTCACGTAAAATCTGCTTGTGTTGTGGTGACAGTTTGGCCCTGGAACAGATTATTTCTATTTTCCTTATTTCTAATGGAAAAGTATGTGGATGTTGACCAGCGGCTTATTCATGCAGTCATCAAGAAATGCCATTAAATCTTGTCACCTCCATCTGTGCTATCCTTGTGTGTCATTGTAGTGGTGAAAGCGGTTCAGGGAAAACGGAAGCCAGTCGGCACATCGTGCGACACCTGACAGTCAGATCCAGCCCTAAAGGCTTTGCGCTGGAATCCAGAATGAAACATGTAAGTTTGCCAAAAAAAAATGTAACTTGAGATCACAGATTATGGCCATTAAAGCAAACCTCTCTCCCTGGTACCTCTTTAGGACAAAAACCATCTGGAGCAGAGCAAATTGTTTGAGTTGTTGGTTTGAATGTGTTCCCCCTTCAGGGAATTATACATCTTGTGCGGAACACAATGCACTATGTTGTATCAAGACACTGAGTGCATGAAAAAGGGACAAATCTTCAGTATTACAGCATGCTGTAGTAATTCCCGGTGGCTGTGGTATCATCGCTCCTCTTAAATCCTTCTCCACTTTTGTATCATCTCCCTGCTGAGTAGCAAGGCAGCGTGCAGCCAGGGAGGGGGCAAAAACACTGTTGCCTGATGAAGTCATCCTCATGCAGTAGATATCTGGGTCAGTGTGCTCGCCTATCATCTGGGGACACTTGGAATACTACACTCTACAGATTATGGATGCACACTGACACCTAGTGGTGGAAAGGGAGATGATCGTGCAGAAGTCTGTTTTTAATAATTCCAAAATTCTTATGTTTTGATTTTTTTTTTATGATACAGGTGGACTGTCTTCTGGAGGCTTTTGGTCACGCGAAAACGCAGAGGAACAACAACTCCAGTCGCTTTATCAAGCTGCTGACCGTGCAATACTGTGATAAGAGGAGGACGCTGCGAAGAGGTAATGAACATTTTAGAACAGCATTTTCCAGAATGTTTTTTTATTATTATTTTTTATTTATTATTTTTGAAAAACTATTTACTGACGGAGATATTTACCTTATTTTACACTATTTTGTTGTATTTTACATTAATTTACTGTCTATAAAAGTAAGAAGAAATAAAGTCAAATCATTTAATATATTATATGATATAATGATATATACAAAGGTAAATAAAAAACAACTCTTTGTAAAGTAAATGATCAATGGCCTTTCACTTGTATAGCAGTTTTCCACCTCCAAGGCACTCAAAGCGCTTTGACGCCTACCTAACATGCATGGTTTTTGGGATGCGGGAGGAAGCGAAATACTCCACACAAGGGAAAACATACAAACTCAACACAAAGATGCCCAAATAGAAATTTGAACTCTTGATCTCCTGGCTGTGAGGCCAGCATGCTAACCACTGGGCACCGTGCTGCCAGCATGCTAACCACTGGGCACCGTGCTGCCAGCATGCTAACCACTGGGCACCGTGCTGCCAGGTCTAGAGATGTTCGTGCAAATCGTTAGCAGCTGCTTGAAAAAGAGAGGTCAGGTCGTCTTATATGTGGGTCAATAAGGGTTTTGCTGGGTTAAAGTGGCCGATTTTACAGGCAGTTTCAGGGTGCGTTCACACTTGGCATATTTGCTTTGGTTAAAAGGAACCTATGGTGTGTTTGCTCTGCTACAGTGTAGTATGGTTTGCTTGGTCAAGTGTGAACACGGTCATCCGAATCCTGGTGCACACCAAAGACCGCTTGAGAGATGGGTCTCGGTCTGCTTACAAGTGAACTCGAGTGCAGTTCGGTTCACTCACTCAATTATGAATGCTACCCGGACCGACAATGACAGCAAAAAGAATGAGGAAAGGAATGAAAACTGTGTAAGAGAAAAGGTGTTGGTAGTGCTTTCTCTGCTATGATCTGTGAGACAACGGTGCTGTTTAAAAGTAATGTTTAGAAGCTTTTGCTCCAACGTGCGCATCAAGTATCTTATATTTTGGTCCCGAACAGAGTACTGAACCAAAAGAGTGAACACAACTTAAAGGCTCCCTGACATGATTGATCAACTTTGCTTAAATATGTTATATATTGTTTGTAATTATGTTCTACAAAGCGAACGGTGAATTTGCAAAAATGACATTTATAGTTGATGGCGCCACCCATTACTAGCTCGAACTAGCTCGCAGCTCAGCCTCATTTCCAGAAGTGATATCATCAGGGTGACGCCTCTTAGCTAAAGCAGAGTAAACGAATGCTTCTCGAGGTAGATCGTCGACTTGTTTCAGTATATTTTTTATCAAAATAGTAGTTATGCCAAGACATTGTGTTGCTGCTGGATGTTATAGTACTCGAGTGATACTGTACATTTGTTTTCTTTTCCAAAAGAGTAAGGGTTAAGACAAGAATGGACGAACCACGTGCAGAGAACAAGAGACAGATGGATGTCCACCTTGAGTTCTGTTCTCTGCATTGATCATTTCACTGATGACTGTGTAAGTAGCCCTAACAAGGCACACCCGTGAAGTGAGAACCATCTGACGAGACTACCTCATGAAGCTCACTGAGCGAACGCTGAAGGTTTGCAGCGCTATTAAAAGCAAAGCGAAGGGGGACTACTTTGAGGAATCTAAAATATAAAACATATTTAGATTTATTTCACTTTTTTTTTCCTTAAGTACATAATTCCACGTGCTCATTCATAGTTTTAATGCCTGCAGTGAGAATGTACAATGTAAATAGTCAGGACAATAAAGAAAACGCGGTGTGTCCTAACTTTTGGCCACTACTGTATTTAAGCAAAGTTGATGAATCATGTCAGGGGCCCTTTAAGTGTTCGGTCGTCTTCTGTGCAGTAAAGGGAAATTCCAGCAGGGGGCAGTGACGGCTCATATTTAGTTGTCTTCCCTGTTAATGAGATCAATGATGCGTTGTATTAACTATTGTCAGCCTGTTTGTTCATTCCTATTTTATGTTTCAGCCCGTGTGTCCACTTACATGCTGGAGAAGTCCCGTGTGGTCCAGCTGCCTCCTCACCAGCGCAGCTTCAACATCTTCTACCTGATGGCTGAGGGCATGTCACCCGAGGAGAAGAGTGCACTTTACCTTAATAACGTTTTGGCTCACAGGTGTGTGTTCTCTGCTCATCTTAACAAGATCCACACAGAAGCGTCCAAGTAGACCTTCTTGGACCCTTCTTGTGCAGGTGTCTAAATGGAGGCCTTCCAGGAGGGAACCCTTCTGTAGCTGCAGCCTCTCCAGACAGCAGGGAGCGCCTCAGCGCTGTTAAGCAGGCCTTTCAAGCAGTGGGCTTCAACAAGCAGGTATTGACTCCAAGCACATCCATGTCTTTTGAAGCTGTTTCTGTCAAGCTTACTGACACACAAACACGGTTCCGCAGGTTTGGTTTTACCCCTTAACAATATGATGGAGACTTTCTACTTTTTCAGGTTTCATTTTAGCAAATAAACCAGGCAGCAAATAGGCTTGTATGGAAGCATGGATACATTCATATTCACGCACTGGCCACAACATTAGGTACACCTGAGCTCTAAAGGAAGAGCGGGTGTCTGATATTTTGTGACCTTATTTACTGGAGCTACTTCAGAGGCTCAAAATATTAGAAACAGCTCTCAGTATGATGCCGTTCAATAAACTCCGTCACAATAATAAACATATTGTTAAAATCTAAGAATATCATTAATATATTAATGTGGTAATGTTTTTATTAAATACTGCTGCTAAGAATGTGCATTTAAAATATTATTCTTATAAAGCCTCCTAAAAATGTATTACATTTTATATTTTTTTATGTGAGCATTTTTTGTCATTCATTATAGTCTTCAAAAACTTAAACAATGTAAAAAAAATTGCAATGAATAGATATTAATATAAGTAATAAATAATTACAGTATTTATTCGTTGTAATATAAAAATACTATTAATACAATAACACAAAAAAATAATAAATCAAATAAAAACTAAGCATTATTTTTAAAAAAGGCAACATTTTTTCTGATTTCTACTGGTATTAATAGTATCCATCTCTCCATTCCTCGTACCGCTTGTCTTCATCGGGGTCACAGGTGAGCTGAAGCTGGATGTAGTTGTATATTTATATTGTTATTATTATTAGTAGTAGTAGTAGTAGTAGTAGTAGTCATATAAAAATGATGCCATTTTCTTATCACTGTAACAACACCACCGCCATCTGTTGCATGCAATACAGCGTTATGTCGCCAGGGCGTGACTCTCTCTCTCTCTCTCTCTCTCTCTCTCTCTCTCACACACATGAACCCTAACATGCAAGGGTCACTATATTAAAAACGTAGAACATGAAATGAATACCTCCCTGACTTTATTATTATTGCATTGGCCGTCATTAGCAGCTGTGCCTCATGGAGTGTCCAGTGTGAGGAGTGCTGATACAGTAAATACATGAACTACTAGATAAAGGCCAAATTGAGGGTCACTTATGCAGACATATTAAATGAAGGACGGGCATTGACAGGAATGCAGATAAGCTGCACAGGTATTGATACCGGTATCAATAAAATCCTCCTGCCAGACATGAGACTAATGCTTCTGTTCATCACACACACACACGCAGGACGTACAATTCAAACATCCCCCGCCCTCTCAGAGATTCAGAGCGTTGGCTAATGGGGTATATTCCATTAAGTGCCCTCTACTCAAGGGCAGAGAGGAAGAGGAGTGTGTGAATGGAGGAAAGAGGGAGTGAGGAGGATAGACGTGTCATGAATGGTGAAAAGGTGAGGATCTTTCCAGGGGGCGTCCATGTTTTGTTTTGTTTTGCAAATAAACAATATTGAGACCACGTAGAAATCCAACGTCTAGGTTCTATATGTGGGACAGAACGCTGTCATTTGGGAGTGTTTCTTAACAATGTTGTACTTCACTGAAGTATTTTACAAACAGTGAAAAATTATGAAAATAGAACTCATCTGTTCCGGGGTCAAAAACACATTTTTTTAACCTTCAAAGCCAAATGCCCCCAAAGTGGTACAGTTTTGGAGTTCAACCGGAATTTTGTGGAAAAACATGCCTCAAAGGTCAAACAAAACTCAGAGTTTCTCACTTCGGCTCAGTGATAATTCTACATTTGCCATATTTTTTTAATTCATGAGGTCACCAGGGAAAGGTGCCAGTGATGGCATTGAGGAAGAATGAAATGGTGAAATTCCTTAAACACGAGGGCTCTTGTCTTATAGAGGATTTTTGATTAGCATTAACTTATTGCTTCTGTTTTATTTTTTAACTTTATTACTTTAATTATGACTGCATACATGGTGAAGTTTTATGATATGTGACCTGCATTAACATGATATACACAATAACAATACAGTAATCCCTCGTTTATTGCAGTTAATTGGTTCCAGACCCAACCATGATAAATCAATTTCCACAAAGTAGGATTTCCTTGGTTATAAATCAAATATTTTGATAGTTAGAGCATAGAAAATGTGTTTACAACCTTTTAAATATAGTTTAACAATATTAGAGTCCTGTACACATGAAATAACACCCCTAGAGTTACCGTTACACTCGTTTTGCCCAATATAGTAGACATAATAAGAGAAAATAAGCCATTTGAGGTATAAATGAGACTTGTGTACTCATGTGTGTTGCTGTAAATGTGTTCGGGTGGTGCGGACAGGAAGTGATGTCAGGGATTCAGATTAGAGTTTCAGCTTGGCGTTGGTTACGGCCGCAACAGCAGCCCGTGTGAGATCATTCAAACCTGCAATCAAAGCCTGTTGCTCAGGTGATCAAGTCTGGTGCTTGTGTGTCTCACTGAACATTACAGTAACATTACTACATATCATCAGTGTTTTTGAATTCCTTATCTTTGTATTTTACTTCATGTAGCCATTTTGTGCTTGAAAAGGCTGAATTTAGTCAAAAAATAAGTAAAATTTGCTAATCATAGACCATTTTCAACCACAAAACAGCGTGATTATTACTTAATATGTTTTTGAAAAAACGTGATAGAATGAAGCCGCAAAATTGAAAGTGGTGCGAGATTACTACAAATGCGGCCTAAAAGAATTTAGTTGAATAAATGTGTTCTAAAACGTGTACACTCTCCCTTTAAAGTAAATAACATTTAGTAACAGTAGTTCTGCTGTGTTGCGACCAGGAAGTGGATTCCTTGTTTACGCTTCTATCTGCCGTGCTCCATATTGGGGATCTGCGTTTCTCCGCGCTGACAGATGCTGAAAGCGCCATCCCTGCTGACCTGCAGGTTCTGGAGAGAGGTCAGTAACACCCCCCACATCCACCGTCACATAACTGGGATCTTTTCCACCCTCAGTGTTTACCTCCCTTCTTCTAAGTTGTGCTCAGCAGGCGGCCAGCACTCGCTGGGGTTCCAGCCTATTTTACTGTAAGCATGGCCTGCAAGCACGCTTCTCCATGCCACCCTGATTATTATTCATCCAAAAGTGGCTATTTGTGTCTGGGCGACCCCTGACGTCTTGTGAGGTGGAAAACAAATGACATCAGCGCCCGAGCAGGCTGATGTCAGAACCACGTAAGGCCAGCAAAGGAATTCCCGCCTGCTGTCACTGCTGTTATTTTTTTCACTTTTATTTTGGGCTCTTCTCAGAAATGCGCTGATGACTTTTCCTGCCAGCAATCGATTTAGCAGAGCGAGACTTATATGACGTCAGCATGATGTCACACACACACACACACACACACACACACACACACACACACACACACACACACACACTCAGCAGCACTGTTGGTCACGGTAGATCATTGATGCATAATAACATTATGGTTTCATTGATTGTCCCCTGTTCTCTGTTCTCTCCGTTTTGGGGAAGTTACTCAAAAAATTAATCCATTAAACATTAGCAGTTACTTTTAAAAATAATTCCTTACTTTACTTTGTTACTCACTACTAAGAGTAGCTAGTCACACCACTAGTTACATTCCATTTATATCACAACACGTCACGTGACATGAACCGTAACATCCTCAGGCACCGGAGCTCAGCCTTTAGCTTCCCAGCGTGCTGGCGCTATAGGGGCAGGGACATCAAAATGCGGGGTGGGGGGTTTAAATATGTGTCATTTTTGTATTCAGGTGTGTATAGCGTTATTATCCACACAAACCAACAGGTGGTGCCAAACCACATCTCCTCGAGACAGTCAGAGCTTTTTTCCCAGTCATTCGCATGTCTTATATTCAGGGTGGTCTTGTATTCGAGTCAGTGCAGCACTAAGGATCCATACTTTACTTAATTACTAAATGTTCCTTTTCCTGTTTTTGTTCTCTTTTGTGCTCTGCATCCACAGTGGCTGAGCTGTTGCAGGTGTCTGCAGGTGACCTAAGCACCGCCCTCACCTCGGACGTCCAATACTTCAAAGGTGCTCCGTCTGTCTCTTATGATTTATATATTTTATGTATCATACAAACTGTACAGCAGGGGTGTCCAAACTTTTTCCAATGATGGCCACACACTGAAAAATGAAAGGATGCAAGGGCCATTTTGAGTTTTGTAATGTAACGCATGTAGATATGCTAAGAAGTTATATATATTTCAGGAAAAACTGCATCTCATCTTTGTCATATACTGTAGGTGTTATTAGTATGAACGCTGGTCTTTGCTCTTTTGTTCCCATTTTTGCCGTTTTTTCCCCCAAAATATTTCAACTAGGGTAGAAGTTTGCTTGAACGGCACTATTTCTTTTTTGACGATAAACATGCACACCTCCTATTCGACCCTCGGCCTACACCGTAGTTTGAGGAAGTAGCGGCGATTATGGAGCCACAAGCAGGAACAAATATTGAGCAGAAGTGAACAAAAAAAAGGGTATTTTGGTGGTAAATTTAGCTTCAAAGCCCTGGCAGATGGCTCTCGCAACAAGACCAAAGTTATTTGTATCTACTGTCTGTGATTTGACTTGTCATGGAGTACGTTGACTTGCCGGAGAGAAGCGAGCTGCGGGAAGGTACTGAAGCACTGCCGCTATTTTTCAATAGTCATTTTTGCAGTGGTTTCTTGGCACACGACTGTCCCAACTAATGAGTGTTTTTTTTGCGAGCCAGACTGATTTTTTGCTTTGAACTGTGAGCTAAAATTTGGATACGTGCTGCTAGTTAGCCGAGGACAGATATTTTGGGGCTTATGTCAATGTGACCATGACTGAAGTGCTAGCAGCACTAGCATTAGCTGGCATTAGCAGTAGACTAGCTAGTCACCAGGAACGATTATCACTAAAACATACGTACATTATAGCAATCTAATTTTATTTAATGGTCTTATTTATTATTAGTAGTAGTACTTTATTAATCCCACAGCAGAGTATGTATTGTG
This sequence comes from Dunckerocampus dactyliophorus, assembly GCF_027744805.1. Taxonomy (NCBI): domain Eukaryota; kingdom Metazoa; phylum Chordata; class Actinopteri; order Syngnathiformes; family Syngnathidae; genus Dunckerocampus; species Dunckerocampus dactyliophorus. The sequence continues at coordinate 30,069,291 of NC_072827.1, forward strand.
TAAGACTAAGACAGAAACAATATCAAATTAAAAGCACGAAATGAATATAGACCCACCATCCACCAGTACAAGCCTGGACTTGTGTACCGAACAAATATGCACATTAGCGCTTAGTAAGATAATCGAATCTTACCTTTATTCATTCCCACATAGGATCAGCATTTGGGACCAAATATGAGGTGAAAGAAAAAGGGTAAAAATCCTATCCTATCTATGCAGTGTGGGACAAAGTTAGAAGTTGCGTTCAAGGACCTTTAAACAAAATGAAATAAAACCTTGCTCGCATCAAACATGCAAAAACTAGGAGATTTCTAATTCGGTTATTATTTTTTGAATAAAATAATAGTCCATATTTCCAAAATTGCTATCCCTTTACATAAAATTGGATGTAGTTATTGTTGTAGTTGCGTATCAAATTGTTTACATCCCTACTTATTATTGATAAAAGCTTATTTCTATCTGCGATTAAGTGTGACTTAAGTATGGACAAAATGTGATTAATCGCAATTAAACATTTTAATCGGTTGACAGCCCTAATTTCAACTTTCTTCTTAAATAATCTTGGTACATTTTCTTCTCGTAATATTATGCTTTTACTCCCATATTCTTTTGACTTTATTCCCATATTATAACTTTTTCCCTCAACCTAATTTTACAAAAATGAGAACTTTAGTTTGTTTTGTTTGCTTGTGATAATATAGCGACTTTAAAAAATACATATTTTCTCTTTAATATTTCAACTCAATGCTAAATTTACATTATTTTTTTCTCATAATATTACATGTTTATGCTCATAAAATTCAGATTTTTTCTCCTTAGAATACGATGTTTTATCTTCATATTTTTACTTTATTCTTTTAAAATTTCTGCATTAAAAAAAAAAGTTCCAACATTTTCAATGTTCTGCTCAATTTTTCTTCTCATAATATTAGGACTTTATTCCCATATTTTATAGGTTTTTTTCTTTAATATTTCAACTTCAACTGTTACTAAGATGACAACATTTTTCCTCATATTATTGCAACATTATTGTTGTAAAATGATTACTTTTTCTCGTTTGATTACAACTTCGTTCTCTTAATATTTTGACTTTATTCTTGTAAAATTAATGCTGATTTTTCCATTTTTGCTGCTGCTGTTTTTTTGTTTTTTTTTAGTTTTGTTGGTAAATTATAGTTTTAGAATGTTCCAAAAACAACAGTCGCACTTTGGGCACCCTTGCTGTACAATGCTGTCAGTGACATTATGACTAGTCAGCCCCTTGTTGTGTCAGGTGACATCATCACACGGCGACACACGGTGGAGATGGCCCAGCAGTACAGAGACCAGCTGGCCAAGGCTATCTACGGGCGGCTCTTCAGCTACCTTGTCAACTGCATCAATGACTACCTGCAAGGACAGAATGACAGCGTGGGGTATGGAGGCTGTTTCTACGTCATGCTTTTATTAAAGGAGGTGCTATTATTGAGTGGTTATGCTACTATATGTATGCTAAGAAAGCCGAGTCTCCTCTGCCTCATCCCTTCCAGCATCACCTGTGCTGCACGCTCACGAGTCGATGTCATAAACTGGCATCAGTTTGTTGACATGTCTAACTGCTCGTAATTGTTTGGCACGCTTGGAATTAACGCTGTTACAAAATCATTATGTCACAATGTGGGTCACGACAATCGGCAGTCAGGGCAATGCCTCACACTTTCTTTTTTCCACTGTCTGACATTAGGGCCATTCTGTTTGATGTCATCTATCCAGAATTCCATTCGTCCACAAGTGGGGTGTCACAACACAGTCAGCTCATTAGACGAGACGACATTCTCGACGATACTCGATATTTGGTTTGCGAGAACGAGAGGAGACTATATTTTAACATTACTTTTAAGAAAAGTACAATGACAAAATATGGGACATACTGGACAAACACACTTTTTTTTTATTTCACTGAGTGACAAATCAATGCAGGTACATTTTGAAATGTTTTCTAACTTTGCATGCATGACCTAAGCATGATGCTTTTAACTGTTGAACTTTTTTCCACAAATTGAATCAAAAACTAAAAATGATAAGATTTTGAATAAGGATGGCAGTTGTAAAATACTGCATAAAGAAATTGCACAAGTAAAGTAGGTTGCAGATTGCAGTAGATTAGTTTTATGTTTACTCTAAAAGAAGTACAGTTGCCATGATCCTTAGAGTGCAGAACCAGGAAGAAGTGAATTTTCAAAATAGACGCTATTATCACATGTTTTAATAGATGGTGAATTTCTCTTGGAGATGAATAAAGTATCTATCTGTCTAGAACTCACATGCAGTGATCATGTTTTGATGTGACAAATCTTAAGTAACTTTGATCAAATGTAGAATTACTACAGCTTCTGCTCGGACATTAACACTGCGGCAGCTGTTGAACTCCGCTAAAAAAAAAACAAAACAAAATCAGACACACGTCGGGAGCAAACAAGTGACACTGGAGGTTCAGGTTGGTTTGCAAGGTTTATAGTGTGCACAAAGCACTTCATGTTCACTTGCAATCCTGCCTGGCGCCCTTCCATTTCCATTTTGCCAGTGTTTTCAATCCATTCACAGTCTTGATGGCATAGGTCACACACTGGCTTGTGCCTGTGAGACAGCTTTTCTCTTAAATGAGAAATATCGTCACATCACACCCCTATCTATAAGTAATAACAACATATTTGTTTAATCTTTATCCTGCATGTATTTATACATTCTACAATGTCTGTTTTTT
>NC_072827.1:30077033-30089533 GCF_027744805.1 Dunckerocampus dactyliophorus
TAGAAGTATTTTCTGTATGAATCCAGTCGTTTTTAACATTTTCTTAAGTAAAAATCACTGAATTTGCACATTTCCTTATCAAATGCAGGGCATAAACCTAAGATGAGGCCACCGTGAGCGTGGCTTCTCGGCTTAGTGCGTAAGCCCCGCCTACCATTTGAGTGCACACTGAGTTGGCTCATGGCGCCTGCCAGTTTGTTTGTCAGCATGTCGCCAGTCACATAATGTTGCAGACACAGTTTTTCTTTTTTTTTTTTACTTTATTGAAATACACAAACAGCAGTGCCGGCTATATTGCTGAATGAATGAATGAATGAATGAATGAACTTGGCTGCCAAGATGGAGGATTATATACCCAAGGTCACCAGGAGGTTGCGCTTCGAAATTCAGGGCTTCACTCTATCATGTTTTTTGGAACTATATATTAATTAAGAAATCATCTCTGTTTTTTTGCTAATATATGGATACCTTATTGATGGCCTTTATTAGTAACACACATGCAGCATATTTAAGCAAACTTTTTTGCCTACATGAAGCATTTACAAGTGTAAAAATGGCTAAATGAAGTAAAATACAAAAGTAATGTATTCAAAACAGTCATTGAATGTAGACCGGCCGATTCCATTATGGATGGTCACTCTTATTGTAATCGTTGATTCGAATTCAGAGGAGAAGGTCAACGTCAAGCTAGCGGGACGGCTTGGAGGGGTAAGGGGGAGCTAGCTTGCATTTGAATGGGTGTCTCTTCGTTGGAGGTCCTGGATCGTAAGCCCCATGAAAAGAAGGGATCTGCTGTAACACTCTTGTCTTCAGCAAGATTTGGGACACTCAAAAGTGCAAATCTGACCATTTTTTCTATTAAGTGCGTTAGAATTTGAGACTCTTGCAAGTGTCCTGTGTTGGTCCGCTTCTTGTCATTTCTTTCTTGTGACAAGAAAAATGACTGTTGTAGTTTCCTCTCTAGAACACAAGCAAAGACGCTTGTCGTGGTGCTTCCTGTGCTGGGAGTCATTGGTGTAAGCGGACACAAAGTCTACGTAGCAGATGCAAAGAATGAGGAGCCCCTGTTCCAGTCCTAGTCACCGCACCCCCCATGCTCTTGGAAAGCTAGTGTTTGTGTACGCGTGTTGACGCATTGAGTCTGTGAAGTTCTTAAGTGTATATTGTGTACGTTCTCCAGCTGTGTGTCAACATGACCAACGAGCGGCTGAGACGCTACGTCTCCGAGGTGCTATTCCAGCAGGAGCAGGCAGAGTGTCTGCAGGAAGGCGTCGCCATGGAGACCCCGCCGTCCCCCAGCAACCAGCCAGCTGCTCTGGACTTCTTTCTCCAGGTACTCTACTGTAAATGACTGGTTTTTACCGGCCCAGGCCAGTTTGCTGATGTGACACTGTCGGCCACCTGGCGCTTTGGGAAGGGGAAACGAGAGTGTTGGGCAAAATGTCAACATTTCCCAGTCTGAGGCGTCTGTGTGAAAGGGGCACTTGCACAAGCACTTGAGTGAAGTTACGATAATAAGACAAGACAAGATTTGGCTTGATGTTAAATGTACTTTCATAGTCCCCAAAAGTCATAAGTTTGAGTTCAACCAAACCTTTTGAGGCAAATAATCATCGCGAGACTTTGACAAATCTCCTTACACTTCAGCTCTCTGGCTTCAGATTTTTTTTTGGTTTGCTTTCTCTTTGGTGTTTTTGTGGTTTTTGTGACGCCACCGCTGCTGCGTGCCAGAAATGTCAGTGTGACGATAACCACAGATCAGGAAATGTTGCTTATTACAAGAAGTACTATTGCTAAGTACAATATGAGCAATAGCATTAATTAAAAATCACAAGTACCTTTACTTTGCTGTTGGAGAAATTGTTGTTTTAAATTTAGAACAACTCTGAAGTCAACCAGAGTCACAGAGCAGGTGTTTGACCTTGTAGGTTCCACTGTATGAGCGTTACATTAAGAAGTGAGCTGTGCTGTGAGCTGTCATCTTTGCACTTGGTGTACGGCTGTAAGACCACGCCGTTACCTCCGTTACCTTGTGGTACCTTGGGGATGCAACAGAATGGCTTGAAAACAAAAAACACTTGGAACAAAAAGAACAATGGCTGTGTCTCCAGAAACCCCAGGGACTGCTGAGTGTGCTGGATGAGGAGAGCCAGAGTCTGCGACCGACAGAGCAGAACCTGTACAAGAGGCTGTCCGCCCAGCTCGATTCTAACCCCGCTCACGGCCTCGCCTTCAGCACCAAGGATGGCAACGGAAACCCCCCACCCAAGGATCAAGGCCCTACCTTTACTGTCCTCCACTACACTGGACAGGTGAGACAAATGTACTGTACAGCATGTATGGCAGATAAAACACAAAAATATTATTTCCACTAAGAAAACCCTACAGTATTGTTCTTTTTGCTTCTTTTAATGAAGACAGTTCATTAAAAGGCTGCCTCATCTGTCTGGGACACCACCTTCACTAATGTTAGCTGTGGATGCTTCACAATCTCCGCTTTCTTGCTTCCCCTTCCTCTCGGATAAAATCCAAAATGACAAATACCACGCACGCTAGCTAACGTGTGTAGCTTACCTCTTTGCTATGCCTTAGCTGTGGCCACTCTAAAATGATACACCACAGTCTCTGCTCTGCTGCCGCGCTCTGCTTTTTAAAATCCACAATGACAAATATCACACTCGCTACTGTGCTTCTGCTCCAAATGCTGCAGTCCTGTACTCCACAGTCTCCACTTTGCCTTCTTGCGACCCTCAGTCTCCTGTGGGAGAAACGTTGTCTCCTTTGTCAAGTAAATACAAGGGAACCTTGTTTGGCAGCATGTGTTTGTTTACTGTAACACTCGTTTGAAGTGATGGATATTTGTGTCTAATATATTCTGTCCAATTGCAATAATGTGATGATTTAATGATAATAAAAACAGCTTTGGTGTGGTTTATAAACAACAAAAGAATGAATTATATAATTACATGATATGAATTGCATGTATGATATATTTCATTTTAGACAACTTACTAAAGGTAGCATACGGTGCTTTTGTGCTGCTTTTATGTAGTTTTATGCATAAAGAGGGTGAAAAAAACTCTGAAAGCAAGTTTTTTTGGTGTGAGAGTCCCATTAACCCAGTGAGTCTTTATATGGACATAATGAAGAGGCTGCACCTCTTAAAAACATAATGTGTTCCATTTGTTAGAAGCATTCTAAAGGAAGTGAATAGGAGCGGCAGTTTAATCACATTTCAATGTATTTTTTTGTCAAAATGTCACATCCATCCAGTGGGAAAATTCTTTATTGAATGTATTTTGAAATTGAGAGAGAACAGGACACAGTGTTGTGTCGTAATTATCTAACAATGTCAGACAAAGCAAAAGATAATAGTAATTCCGTGTGTTGTTTTGTATTTTCCAGATTGCTTATGACCTGAGTGGATCGCTTCTAAAAAACAAGGACTCCCTTCCTCAGAACATCTTGTTTACCATGAAGTGTGAGTACTCAGTGAGCAGCATATGAGCACATTGTTGCGTCAGCGCATACTTGATCACAAAGATCCACTCATGTCTAAACCAACAGTGCTCCAAAACACTCTCTGTCTGAGTGCGTGTGCTTGTGTGTGTGAGTGTGCGTCGGTTGTTATCACGGCGTACGCCGCAGACAGCAGCGTCTGTGTGCGTACATTGCCGACGGAAGTGCCAGATGTGAGGTGTCGCGGCTCCGAGGACACAGACCGGTCGTTGTGCGACTGCCAGGCTGGCTACGCTGTCCAGCAGCCTAATTACTTCAATTTCCATGATGTCGCTAATCTTCTAAAGGCTCAGGTCTTCATTCACACTTGGCTCTTGTCCCCCACGGACCTCAGTCCTCACCAAACAGGAGCGGTTGCCTTCAAATCACTAACACACCGCGTTAACACGATGCAGAGTTTGCGGTCATCAATACATATTTAGTTTATGTCTACAAGTGATTATTAGGGCCACATTGAAAATGAAAAATAGTAAAGTTACGTGGATATTAACTCATTCAATCCCAGCCATTTTTCAAAATTTAACCGGCCATTTTAGACGATTTTGACTGATTTTTCAAGGCACACAGGATATTGTGTTCTACTGTACGGCTATATGAACACGGAACCTACCAAAAGAAAGATTAGACTCTCGTCTTTCATCAGAAAAAAACATTTGTTTCTACCTTTTTTCCATTCTTTAGTGATCAGCAGTAGAACATAGGTAAGTTTCAGGAAAATATTAGTTCCCAACAAAAAAAGGGAGAAAAACAGCCTTTTGTGAAAAGATACATTTCAAGCATAACTTTCACTTGGACACAATTTTTTTGCTTTTTTGACCGCTCAAATAACGAAACAACTACACCACAACATAAACAACACAAAAAGGGTTTGTTTTACATCAAAGTAACAACTAATTCACAAATATAACACCATGAACTATTTACAGTTTTCAGGTTTGGAACTAAACTGTGTGTGCACGCGTGTGCATGCGTTAAAATTTCCCTACGATGCGTAAACTTCTGCACGCTACACACCTCCACGCTCTCTCACTTCCTCCTTGCTGTCGAGCGCATGAATACATGCAAAAGATTCATGCCAAGCGCTTATCAAATGCACTTCTGCCACCTTGTGGCCGTTTTTATGGCTTAAAAGAAAAAAGTGGCCTCTTTTATTGTGCACTTGCATCATCACCTCTTTTTGCCTTTCGCGCAAAAAAAACGTAAAAGACGTATAAATACGTCCTTGGGAGGTTTAAAAAATGCATAAATATGTCAATGGCATGAATGAGTTAATCATGTCATATCTAAGGATCTATCGGACGATTACATGAAAAAATGTTTGTTTCTTAGTCAGACAACAATGTTTCCAACAAGTTTTTGTACATCATCTAGGGCTAATGTGTTTCCGGGTATTATTCAGGTAGACGAATGCGTTTCTGTGTATTTGTCAGTCGGACTAAGGTGTTTTTGTGGATCTCTCAGTCAGACTACGCTGCTTCCAGTATTTTCCAGTCAGACTGCATCTTTCAATTTGACTTCCAGTCATCTTAAGTTGTTTTTCTGCATTTATCAGTCGGACTGACGTGTTTTTGGGGATCTCTCAGTCAGACTACAGTACTTCCGGTATTTTTCAGTCAGACTGTATCTTTCAGTTTGACTTCCAGTCATCTTAAAATGTTTTTGTTTATCTTTCAGTCAGCCAGATACGTTTTTGTGTATCTTCCTGTCGGACAAAGGTGTTTCCGGGTATTTTTCAGTTGGACTCAGTTGTTTCTGTAATTTTCCGTCAGACTTCCAGGCATCTTGAAGTGTTTTCATGCGTCTTCTGGTCAGACTAACGTATTTTTGTGCATTTTCCAGTCGGAGTAAGGTGTTTCGGGCTTTTTTCCAGTCACACTAAGGCATTCACATGTGTCTGTCAGTATGACTAAGGTGTTAACGGGTGTTTTTCAGTTGGACTGAGCTGTTCCCGTATCTTTCAATCGGACTGTATCTTATCATCTTAAGGTGTTTTTGTATCTCTTTCAGTCAGACTAACACGTTTTTGTGCATCTTCCAGTCGGACAAAGGTGTTTTCAGTCGGGCTCAGCTCTTTCCGTATTTTTCAGTCAGACTTCCAATCATCTTAAGGTGTTTTCATGTGTCTGCCAGTTTTTGAACATTTTCCAATAGGTGTCAGGTGTTTCCAGCTATTTTTCAGTCAAACTACGGCATTTACGTGTATCTGTCAGTGGTACTAAGGTGTTTCTGTAGACGTTTCAGTCAGATGAAGGTGTTTCCGGGTATTTTTCAGTTGGACTCAGCTGTTTTTGTATCTTTCAGTCAAACTTACTGTCGTCTTAAGGTCTTTTTGTTTCTCTTTCAGTCAGACTAACACGTTAGTGTGTATCTAGCAGTCGGATAACGGTGTTTCAGAGTATATTTTAGTCAGACTCGACTGTTTCCATGTCTTTTTCAGTCAGACCAACATGTTTTTTTGCATCTTCCAGTCGGGGTAAGCTGTTTCAGGATATTTTTCAATCAGACTATGGCGTTTACGTGTCCCTTCCAGTTGAACTAAAATGTTCCTGTGTACCTGTGAGTTGGACTAAGGTATTTTCCAGTTGAACTAACCCAATATTTACATTTTCCTATTGCATTTAAACGTTTAAACGTTTTCTGACCCAGTCGATGTGCCCCCTAATTGTTAACATGAGGTCCTCCCTTCCTCTAAGTCCTCTTTACTCAAGATTCTTCACCCATCCTCCGCTTTATTTCTACCTGTTTTCTTTCCTGTTTGCCTTGCAGCGAGCGACAGTGTGATACTGCAGCAGCTCTTCCGGTCCAAGCTAACCCAGACTGGTTGTCTGGTACAATCAGCTCAAGGCCGGGTTGGGCTGAGGGGGTCCAAAACTGCTCTGCTTCTGCACGGGACACCACCAGCTGGCGCTATCAACATTGCTCCCCAACCACACCGAGGGTACCATGAAGTGAGCAAGGTATAGTAGAGTGGTCACATGCCGTGGGTGGGTGAGTCCATCCGGGTGGGATCCCACAAAAAATATCCTACAATCACGACAGATTACACGGCCTGTTCAGTTTGTTGATCTCTGAGTTGATGAGTTGAAGGCGTTACGTAACATAACCAGTCATAAGCTTGTCATTACGATTCGGCGGACGGCCGCGACGCCAATCAATGGAAACACAGGGATCATATTTTTAGACAAAAAACACAGCGATCTCGTTTCAACAACTTCCCTCCACAGGCTATTTATAAACCTCTGGGCATTGGATTTGTGTGTACTGACAAAGAAACCTGACAACCATGTGTGCAAAACACACGGTCATGAATAGACGAAAAATACCCCATTGCATTTGATCACAACAAAATCATCTTTCATTTAACTAATCAACTGGCACATTTAGTTGGTTTCCCGAAAGACACTTCCTGCTTGTGTAACCGACAGTACTTCTATAACACAAGTTCTCCCAATGTTATCATTTTATTCTCATATTACAATTTTGTTCTCATAATGTTACAACATTTACTTGTGTTGTTATATCGTAGCTTTTTATCCCCGCAACATTACCACTTTTTCTCATAATATTCAGACATTAAGAAAGTATATTACTATTTTTTGCTCTTGTAACGTTACATTTTCTTGTACATTTTCTAAAAATAAGTACATAAATAATACAGCTTTATTCATGTAACGTTTACGACTTTTTCTTGCAATACTTGGACCTTATTTCAATAAGACAGTCGTCCCTCGCCACTTTGCGGTTTGAATTATCACGTTTTTTCAAAATAAATTAATAAATTACTGTTTTGTGGTTTAATACGGCCTAAATTAAGCATTTTCAAGCATGAACATGGCTAAATGAACAAAAATACAAATTTAAGGCATTCAGAAAACACACTCAAAGATGTGATATGCAGTATTCTACAGTAATGCTGCTGCAGCAACACATCTATTGTATAGTTCTGAGCTGCTGTTTAGAGTGTGGGCACTGACCTTCTGCACACTAGGTTAGAGCTTTTAGGAAATAAGTCAGTTGAAGAAGAGAGCTAGGAAGTGTTGGTCTGTTCATGCCTGTTAGACATAGTGCCCTGTGACTATTTCAAATAAGAAGGCCTGACGTGGTGTCACTCAGCTGCCATTACATTACATTGATGAGGCAGTAGCCAGCACAGGAAGTATGTTGACCAGAAAAGAACAAGGAACTCTCCCAATGCTAACTTGTTAGTATATATTTAGCTTTATTCATGTCTAATATGTCTAATTTTCTCTTATTATATCTACTACATTGGGTAATGCGAGTGTAAAGGTGACTATAGGGCTGTTATTTAATTTCGAGAAGGCTCTCATAATGTTAAAAACAGTATTTAGAAGGTCATAAACAAGTTTTCTGTGCTTTAACTATAGTCCATTCATAAATAAGGAATCCTACTTGGCAGAATTCAATTCTCTCAGTCGTGTTTGGAACCAATTAACCGTGATAAACGAGGGTTTTTGTACCATTACCACTTTTTTCTTGTAATACTGTGACTTTTTTCCCCTCCATAACATTAAGCTTTTACTCTGACGTTATTCTAATAACTTTATAACTTTTTCTTTCTCTCGAAATATTGTGTTACACTGCAATAGCCTAACTTTTTTTCTCCCAAAAATTGACATTTTTTTCAGAATTTCTTTCCGTATAATATAACTTTTTTGTAGTGTTCAACTTGTTTGATGTTGAACAGTGCAGTCAGACCGGGCTCTGTTTGTAATTCATTAGTAGCTTTCTAGAACACAAGTTCACATGAAGACTGTTCTTCATATGCAGTCTTGCAGGGGTAACACCAGGTAATGTGCAGCTGGGTACATAAAACACACACACAATAAATGCCATGTGGCGAGTCTGGCTACAAAAGCATGTGAAAGTCGTTACCATTGCTATTTGATGGACACAAGGTTTTGTAACGTGGACGGTGAGGTTGGGACATTGGATTAGTGTGTTTAAGGGTTTCGTATTTCTCAGTGTTCCCCTTAGCATTCCAGGATTTTTTAGCTAATGCGAATAAAAAGTCATACCCATAGTAAATGTAAAGCTGCCATTGAACCATTTGGAGTCAAGGCTGTTTTTTGGGCTCTTTTGAACGCCAACAACCTGAATTTAGAGTCAGAATTTGTCAGCGTGCTACTGAGGAATAGGATGAATACACTGAAAACAAGGGTTAAAGTGAAAGTGAGATAATATAAGGTCTTTTTTTTAGCTATTATGGGAAATTGATTGAAACCGCCAATGTAGTAATAGTAATAGTAAATAATCTGTTCCAGAGTCAAACTAAAACCTTGATTTATATTATGGTGAAGTTTTGAGGCATATTTTTCCAGAACATTTTGGGTGAACTCCAAGTAGTGTCGCTTTTGCGGTTGGGGTTTCACAACCTGACAACCTAAGAGATTTCCTGGCTGGTCCACCAATGTTCTAGACCACTGAAAGTAAATGATGCGGCGTTACCACGGTGACAGCAGTGTTGCCATTGTTGTACCATCTTGCCAGTAGGGGTGTCGAGATCACACGAGATTAAAACGTGACAAAATTTCTCGCTCAGAAAAAGCAGTCTTGCAATAATAAATAAATAAATCACACGATAAATGAAAATGAGCTCGATCATTTTGCCGGCCTCCATATATTGCCACGTGCATGTGTGTCTGTTTTCATCGTCTCTTGCCTCCAAACAGGCAGGAAGAGAGTTCACTCTGTGCATTGGACCTAGAAACTTCATAGAACAACAGCGTTCCTTAAAACAAGGGCCTTCGAACGGAGTGAGACCTCTTGTCAGTCATACAGTTGCTTTGGGCTGGGAGCATACACAGACAGAGTACAGCAAGTAAACCTCGTGGGGAGCAATGCAAGGTAACGTAGTAGAAATTACAAGGGACAAAGATGATTGCAAAGCAAAACGCCACAGCCCCGCGTGGGAAGATTCCATCTTCTAACCGAATGAGCAAGGTGAGCCCATCAATACGGATGTACTGACGGACACCCGACTCAGTCTTCTGGGGAAAACTGAGTCGGGTAGATATATATTTTCTTGGGGACACATTGAGATGCAGAGCTGTCGTCCGAACAGTCAACACTCACTGAGATCGAACAACGCAAAATGGTGTGCATTCACAGAAAGTTTGAATTTGCTACATTGCAAAATAAATGCTGCTCTTTAATACAGTTGAATAGCCAGCGCTTCAAGAAATGCTCCAAACGTTTGACATACAGTGCTGAACTGCCGGTGAGAAAATACATGCCATAAACGCCAATTCCACAACTTTACAGAGTGAAAGATGACATATTAAAGGAAATATTGCACGATTATGGTAAATTATTATCATGGTGTTATATTTGCTCTCACAGAATGTTGACAATAATATCGTTTAGCGTCAATTTGTGGGACAATAAACACTTGAAAATGCACCTGCATTGTTTTGTGACTTGGTTAAATAAGAAAATGTGTTTGTCCGTTCATATTTTTTCATTGTACTTTTCGTAAAATTAATGTTAAAATCTCGTCTCGTCTCGTTCTTGTGGACCCAATCTCGTTTGGACACCCCCTACATTCCAGTGTACAATCTAAATGATGATGAAGCTGTTCTCACATGCTTGCTTTAAACTGTTCCGGACGAGCTAATACTTATTTGTCTTTATCTTGTTCTTATTGTCAGATGTTAAAGAAGAAAGGCTCCGGCTCCTTCATCCAGCGACTAGAACGATGCGGGCCCATCACAGTGGCAGCCCAGCTGAGGGTAACGGATGTTCCTCACCATGTCACTCATGCATCTCTTGGTTCTAACTGGGTTTTCTTCTACAGCTGGTATATTCATTTGATTCATCTTCTATGCAGCTTGTCGTCATTAGGGTCACGGGAGTATGCTGGGGCCTATCCCAGCTAACTTCGGGTGAGAGGCGGAGTACACACTGGACTAGTTGCCAGCCAATTGCAGGGCAGAGCCCTTAAGACATATGATGCACTGTGACTTGCTAACTATATAACCACAATAGTATGAGTGTGATGCAAGTCTGCAGAATGCGCCTCAAAGAAGGAGGGCCTGTGCTTTGAATGAGGCCAGTGTGTTGTACAATCACAGTGCCTTGTGAGCGCGTGGTTCTCCGGGGAGGGTGGGGGAGAGAGGGGCTGGAGAGAGTAGGTTAGGTGGAAGAATCAGGCTGTGCCACGCTTGAAGCCGTCCTCATGAATGAATGAACAATGGACAACAAGCGCTCTGTGGCGTCAGCAGTCTTCCTGCCAATGCTAACAGTGACGATGACGCTCAATGTTTTGGAGGGGGTTATTGTAATGTATGCGGAGCGCGAGGTTGACGTTTGGAGGAGGCGAAGCATGGGTTTGTTTTCATGGCGTGTGTGGGACCACAAGGCACACACCACAACGAGAATACAGTAATGCAGCTGTCAGTATCGTCGTTGTTTTACACGAAAAAATCCTGTCATTTTACAAGAAAAATTTGACATCTGCGTGATGAATGCCAATGATAATTTACAATAATATCATTATTTTACATTTGTTAAAATTACAACCTTTTTCTTATAACATGATATACAGTATATCTCCATTTCTCAACATTACAACTTTTTCCATAATATTACAACTTTGCTCTTGTAAGATATATTTTTCTTGATTTTTTTTTTTATCTCGTATTACAACTTTCGTACATGTAATGTTAACATATTATCATCATACTAGGACTGTTTTCTCCTGTAATATTAGGACTTTTTTCTCGTATCATTGCATCTTCCTGCGTACATAATAGTATTGTAACTGTTTGCGACTTTTTCTCATAATATAACAACATTTTTCCTTGCAACATTCCCGCTTTGGCTCATAATATTACAACTTTTTCTCATCATATTACGACTCTTTCCTTGCACTGTTGACTCCTAGTATTATGTCTTTTAACATTATTAGAGCCTTCTGGACATAAAATAACACCTCTATGGCCACTTTTACACTTGTATTGCCCAATATAGTAGACATGATAACAGAATATAAAACATAAATTAGTTAGACATAAGTTAGACATGTTAGACATAAATAAGACGTAACATAGACTCACACGGTAGCCTCGGGAGACTTGCTTGTTTTTTTCTGGACAGCGTACTTCCTGCGGTGGCTATTGTCTCATCAATGCAACATTACTGACACCTAGTGACCAGTGTAGAATGCTACTTACCACGTCTTTGAATGCATCTTCTGAATGTCTAATATTTTTATTTCTGTTCATTTAGCCATTTTTATGCTTGAAAATGCTTGCTTTAGGCCAAGAATGTGTCAAATTTGCTCATCCTAGCATATTTGTTGACTAATTACAGCCTGTAGCCAAGTACGAAACAGCAATACTATATTCATTTATTTATTTTGAAAACCCTTGATACAGTGAAGCTGCAATATTCAAAGCGCAAAATGGCGAGGGATGACTGTATTGTGCAAAACAAAGAATGTTCGTGAGGAAAGTGACCACTTGTAACATATTATCGTTCATTCATCAGAGCACATTCCTGTCTTGTTGTCACCATAGAAGCACAGTCGATGCCACCTTTTGACTGGTCTTTTACTCTGCACAGAACTCGCTGTCGGAAGTGATCGGTAAGCTGCAGGCTTCCACGGCCCACTTTGTGGAGTGCGTGCGTCCCAACGCCAGCGGTCAGCCCGATGCCTTCGACAGCTCCCATGTGTCCGCCCAGCTGCGGCACGTCGGAGTGCTTGACATGGTGCGCACCATCCGTTATGGATATCCCGTACGCCTGTCCTTTCCTGGCTTCATCAGCAGGTCAGTGTTCGTGTGTGTGTGGGTGTGTGGGTGTGTGGCATAACACTTCAGTATGATGAACCTTCTTGCTGTGAGGCATCAGGACTTCCCACTCATCCACTGTACTAAGATTTGCTTAAAATCATACCCAAAATAAGTCAGTAACTTTGTGCGGTTATTTGAGTCCTGTTTTGCTGCACAGATTTAGCCCAT